>NC_088921.1:4950000-5050000 GCF_038396675.1 Hydra vulgaris | reverse complement strand
CGCTTTCCAGACAACCTGAATCATCAGCCTTCTCTACTTGACTTATGTCTAGTTCCTGATCCTAGTCAGTGCTCAGTTTCTCCACATTCACCATTAGGTGATTCTGATCGCAGTTTGATCTCTCTAAAACTAATATCTCATTCTTCTTCATCACCTGAATCCCTCTATCATCGTACCTCTTACAACTACCTTAATGCTGACTGGGACTCTTTCCATGATTTTCTTCATGATGGCCCTTGGGTGGAAATCCTTAATCTTCCTGTCGAAAAATGTGCTTCTTAAATAGCTTCGTGGAATCAGGCTAGCATGGAATCTTTTGTTCCCTCTCAAAGATTCCAGGTCAAGCCTCATTCTCCTCCATGGTTTTCCTCATTGTGCTGCTGTGATTGCCAATCGAAACTGTTACTTCCATATCTATCAGCAACACAATTTTACAGAAAACAGACGGCTGTCTATTACCTCTAGAAACCATTGTAAAATGGTTTTGTCCAATGCCAAAGCCCGCTATTCTCAGGTCATGAAATCTTGTATTTCATTACATAGATTAGACTCTCGTGATTTCTGGAGAATCTTTAATAGTATTAATAATAAGGGTTAATCTTTAATTCCACCTCTCTTGTATGGCTCAGACTTTGTCACCTCACCTAAAGAAAAAGCTGAATTGTTTGTTAAGAACTTTTCATCAATATCATTTCTTGATTTTACTAGTTGCGTTCTACCTGATATTGCCAACAAACAGGTTGATCCATTCTTGAGATTCGTATTACTCCAGCTTCTGCATCTAAAGTGATTTTCTGCTTGGACCCTTATACAGTCTGTGGTCCAAACAACATACCTGTTATTGTCTTGCAGAAGGGTTCTCTGGAGCAGTCGTCTATACTCTCAAAATTATTCAACAAGTGCTTACCAGAGTCTTGTTTTCCAGCCTGCTAGAAAGTGGCATCTGTTATCCCTATTTTCAAAAATTCTGGAGAGCGATCTGATTTGTCTAGTTACCGTCCCATTGGTCTTCTTCCTATCATAAGCAAGGTTTTAGAATCTTTAATTAACAAACAATTAATTTCTTATTTTGAATCTAATAACTTACTTTCTGACCATCAATATGGATTTCGATCTCATCATTCTACAGCTGATTTGCTAATAGTAATAACCGATAGATTTAATCGTGCATTAGATAAAGGTGGAGAGGTTAAGGCCATCACTCTTGACATTTCAAAAGCTTTTGATAAA
Organism: Hydra vulgaris; assembly: GCF_038396675.1. Lineage (NCBI taxonomy): Eukaryota > Metazoa > Cnidaria > Hydrozoa > Anthoathecata > Hydridae > Hydra > Hydra vulgaris. The sequence goes on along the minus strand of NC_088921.1, from coordinate 5,048,770 downwards.
GTTTGGCATTAACAATCAGGAATAAGTATGAATTAGTATATTATTATACATTCATATTATAATTATTAATTTACTTAATTTAATATGATTTACTTAATTAAATATGAAACATATGAATAACCTTTCTTAGCAGAAAATTTTGTAGAGTTTACTGGTGAATTTGAAGTTTCTAAACAATATATAAAAAAATTGGTGTACATTTATTTAAAAGAACATGAAGAAAATAATGACATTGATATATAGTATTTTTTTACCGCAATATAATTAAATATTTAAATAAAATTTGAATAATTAAAATTATTAAATATTTTAATGAAATAAAAGTCACAATAACAACAAATCACTGAAATAAATAAAATAAATCAAATAAAAACAAAACTGAAACTCAATTCAGGAGAAACAAACTCTAACATAAAAATAGGGGATTTTTATGTCGGAGTTTGTTGTCTCAAGGCTCTTGATTAAGCAAAGGTTAGAGACGGTGTCTTGATAAAAAAACTTATCTTGGGCAGATGTTAACTGCATCCAGCTAAAAATCCCCTGTCTAGAGGCTCTTTGTTAAGTAAAGGCTAAAGAGAGTGTCTCGATAAAGTTATATATATATTGGGCAGATGTTGACTGCATGTTGTTAGTTGTGCAGATGTTTGCAGCTACTGTCTTGTAAAATAGGCGATACTAAGCAAAGATTTCAGGAATAAGTAGAATAATTATATTGACCAGCCTCAAACCCCTTCTTCCAAAGTTCGGGAAACCTGACTACCAGCCAGTTTCAGAACAATAAAAAACTGAGTTTTAGAGCTGAGTTTTAGAGAAGTAAAGATCTGAAATAGCATAGAGTGTGGATCTGAAATAGAGACAAGAACAAATCCCTCATTTCATTTGAGATTTGCCTCATATAGAAGATGCTCAGGAAATATTAGAAAACATTTAATGACAAATTGTACTTTGTTAATTTTAGTTTTCATTGAATATTTTTTGTAAATATATATATTTTTTTAGGTATATTTTGTTATTTTCTATAAATTAATTATAAATAAAATACCATTTTATGTATATGTTAAAAAGGGGAAAAACTGACTACATGTCATTTTGCTGAATGCACCTAAAGAAAAAAATTGATTTGCCAACTAATTGCATAAATATGCATTTAATGAGGGATGGGGAAAAGGGTGTGTCACATCCCACACACCCCTCACTTCGCGTTGACCTTGCATATATGTATAAACAATATATGCTATTTTTTGTATATATTAATTTGTTCCACTTTTTTCTTTTTGTTTTACAAACAGATTCTCCTGATTAAAAATCTTTATTATTTTTGAATAAAATTTACCTAATTTACTTTTTTTTTTTATTATTCATATTTTTGTATATGGAATTATATGGAATTATGTATATGGAAATATGTATTATAGAATATGTATTATAACAATATTAACTTTGTGTTTAATTTTTGTGTTTCAGCTGCAAATAATAAAGAATATTCTTATTTTATGACGAATAACAATACATTAATGGAATATGAAAAGTCAAAACTAGAAAAAGACATTGGTGTTTATATATCAAGTGATTTGAAATGGGCTAAACAAGTAAAATATGCAGCCAGTAAAGCAAATAGCATGCTCTCACTACTAAATAGTACATTCAAGTACACGGATAAAGATCTAATAAAAACACTGTATTGTTTGTATGTTAGACCAAATTTAGAGTTTTCGATTCAAGTATGGAGTTCGTATTATACAAAAGATGTTAATGAACTAGAAAAAGTTCAACGAAGAGCAACCAAAATAATAGCGGAACTAAGGCATCTTGAGTACGGAATAAGATTAGAAGTTTTGGATATGACAACAAAGACTCGGCGGCTAAGAGGTGACTTGATCCAGCAATTCAAGATATTTAAAAGTATTGAAAGATTGATATTAAACAAAATCAAGCAATGAACTCTATTTAGTCATCAGGTCTAGCATTTAATATAAGAGGAGCTAAACATCGATTAAAACCTGAATTGTTTAGAAATTGTATAAAAAGACAATATTTTTTCAGCAATAGAGTCGTTTATGAATGGAATAGTCTACCAGCAGATGTCGTTCAATCAATTACAGTTAAGGACTTAATTTTAGACTCAAAGTGATAAAATTAAAATGTGATGAAAACGCTTTAAAAAATTGATTATTTAAGCAGCTTGCAATGACATCTTATCTACTAATTGCACTCCATCATGGTTAAAAAGAGATAGAATTTCACTTTTACAAGACTTTGGCTGTTTTTATAAAAGTAAAACTTTTTTGGGTAAGACTTACGAGCAGAAATGACTTCACTCTCAAACTATAGTACAGCATCAGCAACAAGCTTTTTGACTAGGCAATTTTGTTTGTTGTTCAAGACTCAAAAATTTTTTTTCAATTTCCTTGAAAAACAGCGTAACTTCATAAATAGTCTAAATTTATATATATACATATATATATATATATATATATATATATATATATATATATATATATTATATATATATATATATATATATATTATATATATATATATATATATATATATATATATATATATATATATATATATATATATATATATATATATATATATATATATATATATATATACAGTTACAGACTTATTTTTAGACTCAAAGTGATAAAATCAAAATTTTCATGATGAAAGTGTGAAAATAGCATAATAAGTAGTAATGCATGCATAAATAACTTGATGAATAAATTTTTTTCATGGAATTAAATATATCTGATGATATAATACTCAAAAATAGCATCTACGGATTTGGAATTCCAGTAAAAATATTTATTATGTATAAATAAGGAAACGATTATTGTTGTCAATTATTTATTAAGAAGTTGTGAATTTGTGTAGCTGGCTAATTTTTTAACTTGTTTTATTTCAGTCATTTTAAAACACATTTAAAAATAATGGGGAAGAAAACATTAAATGAATCGATTAGATCTTAAGTTATTTTATTATTTGAGGAAAATTATAACACAAGGGAAATTGCATCCCGGTTGGGAATATCACAATCTTCAGCATCGCGTGTTGTAAGGCAGTTTAGTTCTGGTTCAATCAAACCTAAACATCATCCTGGTAGACCAAGGCTTATTTCAGCGCAGAAAGAACGTTTAATTCAACGAGAAGTAATGAAAACACCAACTATTACATCTTCAGCTATCAAAAATTTAAATTTGAATGTTTCCACTCATCATACTCGACATATTTTATGCAACAGACTTTCTATGCGAGCGTCAAGGTCTTTAAAGAAACCTTTTCTTTCAGATATCAAACGGAAGAAGAGAATATTGTTTTGTAAGAAGTACGCTCATTGGACATAAGAAGATTAGACAAAAGTCATGTTTAGTGACAAGAGTAATTTTCATTTTTTTTTTTTTATTTCAACATCTTCGCTTCCAACAAGGCTGCAAGCAGCCACTAATTAAAGTTAGATGTTACTGAAAGAGAAAAGATGAAGATTGTAGAGCAAGATAACGATTGACGGACGACTTAAAAGATTGCAAATTATATGAATCAGGAAAGCAAGATGAAGGAAGCGAATTCCAAAGAACTGATGTTCGAGGAAAACAACTAGACAAATAAGCATTTTTGGAGCACTTAGAAACAGTCACAGAAAAAAGATGACACTTAATTGAATGACGAGAAACACAAGAATGAATTTTAGCAGATGGCACAAGACACGCTAGCTCTTTAGAGCAGTGCCGATTACAGTATTTGTAGAAAAGAGAAAGAGAAGCAACATTACGACGATGTGATAATGGTTGGAGGTTGGCTGCAAGAGCAGGTCCAACATTGTTTACAATGCTATTTTGCACCTTGTTTAAAAAAGAAAGGGCATCATTAGAAGATCCCCCCCAGATAGATAGAGAATAGAATCCGAAGTGTGATAGTGACCAGCTCGATGAAGAGATGCAACCTTAGCAGATGCTAATTTTGCAACTGATTTGATATATGGTTTCCAACAAAGATTGGAAGTAAGAGTTAATCCTAGTAGCTGAAGAATAGGTGACTCATCAAGTTTATCACCGTTCATAAATATAGGAAGATCTAAATTAGTAAGATAACGATTGGCTGAAAAAAATTGAGTTTTATCTGAATTAAAGTTCACCAGCCACTGTGAGCCCCATGCTGTAGCAGAAGTGAGATCCTTTTCAAGCTCAAATGACCCTCCAAGCAATCAGAGGGTGTTGGTTTCTTATCACGACAAGAATAAATAGTAGTATCATCAGCAAACAATGCCACTTTTGATGTGAAAATATCTGGAATATCGTTTATGTAAATTAAAAAGAGCATTGGGCCGAGGATGGAACCTTTAGGAACCCCTGAAGTTACAGAATAAGAAGAAGAGTATTGTCCATCGTCAACTTTTATGCTATGATTGGAATGGAAGGATTCAGTGATCTTAAAGATGTTGCCGAATACACCATAAGAAGAAAGCTTATGGAGAAGACCAGCATGCCAAACTTTATCAAAAGCCTATGAAATGTCAAGAGCGATGGCCTTAACCTCTCCACCTTCATCTAATGCATGATAAAACCTGTCAGTTATTTCTGTTAGCAAATCAGCTGTAGAATGAGAAGATTGAAATCCATATTGATGGTCAGAAAGTAAGTTATTAGATTCAAGATGAGAAATTAAGTATTTGTTAACTAAAGATTCAAAAACCTTGCTAATGATAGAAAGACTTATGGGACGGTAGTTAGACAAATCTGATCGCTCTGCAGAATTTTTGAAGAAAGGGATAACAGATGCCGCTTTCCAGCAGGCCGGAAAACAAGACTCTGATAAGCACTTGTTGAATAATTTTGAGAGCATAGATGACAGCTCTGGAAAACACTTCTGCAAGGCAATAACAGGTATGTTGTCCGGGCCACAAGCTGTAGAAGAGTCTAGGCAGGAAATCACTTTAGATACAGATGCTGGAGTGATATGAAAGTCAAGCAATGGATCAACCTGTTTATTGGCAACATCAGGTAAAACGCAACTAGTGGAATCAAGAGATGATATTGATGAAAAGTTTTTAGCAAACAATTCGGCTTTGTCTTTAGGTGAGGTGACAAAGTCTGAACCATACAAGGGAGGTGGAATTATAGATTTGCCCTTGTTATTGATATTATTAAAGATTCTCCAGAAGTCACGAGAGCCTAATTTTTGAGATGAGATACGAGATTTCATGAACTGAGAATAGCGGGTTTCGGGTTGTCAGGAAAGCGAGTTGGAAAGTTGACTACTTGAGTTAGGGAATGAGAAAGGCAAAAGTTGTGGGCTTTAATGCCTGCAGAGTCACTGACACTAGAGCCAAGCCATTCAGAGTGGTGAGCAGTCACTGACAACAACTATATTAGCTGATGGATAAAGAGAGAAGGCTTGGTCAATATGATCAGAAAAAATGTCAAAAAGAGTGCAGTCTTGAGATGAAGGAGAGCGATATAGAACAAAGAGAAAGGCAATAGAGTGAAGTGGTGCTAAACGAAAGCACATGAAAGAATAGTCTGTGGATTCAAACCTAGTTTCACGACAAATGGTTGAATTCTTACAAATGTAAATGCCGAGGCCAAGCATGTGACTATTGGAGTCTTTACGAATTAAAGGAAGATAACCATCAACACTAAGATCACAAGATGAGACAGCCGAAGTCAAATTAGTCTCACAAAGAGCAAGTAGGTCTGGTGAACTTTGCAAGAGATAAGACTCAACAGAAGAAAAGGTACTTCGAAGACCACGAATATTAGTGAATGATAGGTTTAGAGAACTTGGTGATGCTGATGGTTTTTTGTGTTTTATAGTTTTTGGTACGTTATTCATTTTTAAAATGGATTGAAGAACTTGACTCAAAGCATAGATAGTACTCAGAACACTGTTTAATAGCCTAAGCAATTGCCTCATTACTACTAATAAACCCTAAGCCGTAACAAAGGGCTCCAAATGTGGCCTCCGCAATGCACACCAAAAGTACAAACCATCAATGCGCAACATGGCACTGTTAATACTTTGATATTTTTCAGCTGTTGATGGAATCAGCCACTCTGAGAGCTACCACAGAGTTCGGGAAACCTGACTACAATTTTTTTAGGTCTCAACCATTTTCTTGTTATTCAACTTTTTTCTTTGTTTTCTGTTAACTCCCAACTTATAAAACATTAATTGAATTTGAATTTGTTTTTAAAAATATATATTAAAATGTATAATTTTGTACTAATATGTTTATCAATGTGTGTTTTGTTAATACAGGATTAAATTTTTTAAAAACAAGCGGTTAGAAAATTAGTAAATCAATAAAAAAAAAGATATCGCAAGAGGTGGAAACTAAAGCTGATACCATTTATTTAATCTAGCACACACAATATATATATATATATATATATATATATATATATATATATATATATATATATATATATATGTATATATATTTATACATATATATATATATATATATATATATATATATATATATATATATATATATATATATATATATATATATATATATATATATATATATATAATGATGCCCTATCTCTTTTAGCGCGTCTAAAAGAGATAGGGCATCATTAAAAGATCAAAAGCACATATAAGAATAGTCTGTTGATTAAAACTTAGTTTTCCAATAAATGGGTGAATTGTTACAAATGTAAATGCCAAGGCCATGCATGTGACTATTGGAGTCTTCACAAATTAAAGGACAATTATCATCAACACTAAGATCACAAAATGAGACAGCTAAACTCAAATTAGTCTCACAAAGAGCAACTAGACCTGGTAAACTTTGCAAGAGATAAGACTCAACAGAAGAAAAGTTACTTTGAAGACCACAAATATTTATAAACTATAAATTTAGAGAACTCAGTGATGGCAATGGTTTTATGTTATAGGTATTATTATGTTATGGTATTACAGTTTATGGTACTTTGGTCAATTATGGATTTGTTAAAGAATTTGATTTTAAGAACAGATAGTATTCAGTATACTATTCAATAGTCTAAGCAATTGCCTCATTACAATTATTAAAGCTGTAACAAAGTGCTTCAAAAGTGGCAACAACGCACACTGAAAGTAAGAACACAGACACCATACATGCACAACATGGCACTGTTAGTAATCTGATACTTTACAGCTGTTGATGGATTCAGCCTCTCTGAGAGCTACCACAGAGGTCAGGAAAACATGACTATCAGCGTGCCTCAGAACCATAAAACTGAGTTTTAGAGCTGCACTCATTAGGAGATAATAAAATGAGTTTCCTAGTCATAAAAACAGACACACAAGCAAAACTTAGGTATTGATTCAGAAAGATCCAACCTTCAAAATCCTAAACTGGAAACAATGTATTATGAATACATACTACAACAGCCTAAAAAATGAAGAAGGGGTGCGAAGGCCATCAGTCTACAAAACAGTAGCCGGATGCATTTAATGTCTGCCCATGAGATGAGTATTTTTATCAAGACACTATCTCTAGCCTTTACTCAACCAAGAGCCATAAGACAGGGTGTGTGTTAATAAATAAATTAATAAATAAATTGATAGCTATTAAAGATTAACAATGTTACAATAAGTTTTTAATAATTTCTACTCTATTGTTCAGTAATGTCAATTTATTAAAAACACTTGACGATTTTTTGATTGATAGCTTTTCAATAGTAAAGTAAAAAAAAAAGTATGTTAATTAGTATTTAATGTCAATACTCCATTTTCTATTTATTTTTATTTAACCGATGAAAAACATACTTCCGTATAAAATTATTTAACTATGCATAAAAATATGTATTTGTTATTTTAGTTTTTAAAAGACTAACCATACTATATATAATTTTTAAAATCTCTAAATATAAAATATTTAGAGATATTAAGACTGGATTATTATACAAAAAACTTGATAAATTCAAATAAGATAATTTAAATATGTTTAATTATAAGTTCAATTTTTAAACTTTTTAAACGTAAAATTTTTGAACTCCAAATGTTTTATTAATTAGTTTAATTAATATTAAATATTTAACCTAACATGATAATCAACGTAATCATGATGATCATTGCAATCATTTTGATCATATTTTTTAATATACGCATGGTAATTCTTATCATTACTATTTACATTGTTTGTTTTATTTATTTATTTAATTAAGAATTACCTGTATTCAAACAAACTTCTGGTAATACTGAAGTCATTGTGGATGTTTATTTAACCAGGTACCTGGTTAAATAAACATAAATATATTTTTAATTGGTATAACACTATTCAAAAACTCAAATTATACAAAAAATTTTATAATATAATTTTTAATATTTTAATAAAAAATTAACATCATAATCATTATCATCGTCATCAATAACTATAAGAATTAATTTTTTTTGTGTGAGCAGATTAGTTTATTTAAAATTTTGTCTTTTATATTTATTCTAAAATTTATGATTAAACTTTAATGAATAGTATTTATGTAATAATTATCGTCAACATCATCATCATCATCAAAATTTTCTGTAAGCAGAGAATTTGATGGGGAAGTTAAATTAATAAGCAAAAAATACTTATGCATCATCATCAACATGCTATTATAGTACATATTGTATACTTACCACTGTTTAAAGAATTATTTCTTTCTCTAATATTACTTGGTGAATTTGAAGAATTGTTTACAAACATATCTAATAAAATATACAAAAATAGTTTTTTAACTTAATAGTCATTTTACAAAAATCTAAAATAATCAAATGTTTCTGAAAGCAGAGAAAGATGAGGAAGTTAAAATAAAAACAAAAAAATAAACATATAATGAGAGTGACAAACAACAATCTAAAAAATTTATATAATACAAATAATTAAAAAAAAAAATGTGTACTTGCAAGAACCTCCACCTCCTTCAATAGATCTTTTTTTGGAATATTTAAAATGGCAAGTTTTAACTTTTCAAACGTTGGATTTTCATCCAAGTTGAACCATTTCCTTATCATTTCATATGCTTTGTCTTCTTGTTTTAGTAAATTTATAGAATCATTTCTTATTGCTTCTAAAATATGCGGTTTGACATTTAAGTAAATACCAATCTCAAACCAATCTTGAACAAGTAGTTTAGACAATTTAATTAGAAATTGAGGATATTGTAGAACTTTATCCATTTATACTAAAAAACAAAGCAAAACTCAAAATTTAATTAAATAATATACTTCATATTATTTTAAAAAAATGTAAAATGTTGCAATCTTATGTTGCAATCTTATGTTGCAATCTTAGGAGATTTATTAGAAACAATGGACAAACTAACCAAGTTTATTAGCCATAAAAAAAATCATGCATAGTAATAATTAAAAAGATCATAGAGCCAAAGTCTAATAGTTTGTTTGACATCATAAAATCATTTTTACCTACTCTTCATGTAGAATAATAAATTATTTTAAATAAACCTCCAGCAAACATTTTTTAGTGTTTAGATGTTTCGCTATATGTTCATTTATCACATTTCAAAATAATGTTTGTGTATAAATATGATAAAAACGAAATTTGTGTAAGATTGATAAAAAGAATTACTTGTATGTAGTTATAGGAAGCTCACAGAAGACTTAAGTCATTCTTGTCATCGAGTACCTTTTTCCGAGACATGTAATACACATAAAAAATCAGTTGCATACATGATATATATGTATGTGTTATATATATATACCTATTAAATATAAATATAATAATAATTATATTAAAAATAATAATAATTTTTTTTTTTTTATCAATTTGTACTATAGGTTCAGTTACATTTATTTTTTTATTTAAATTTAAAAAAATTCCTTTTAGCTGTTTAATTTTATTAATGTAGGTTTTTGATCCATTTTCAGAATGTCTTCATTGTTTAAGTTTAATAGTGATTCGTTTCTGGAAATTTATTTGTTAAATAAATAGGGACATATAGAATAGATATGTAATTGAGAATTTTGAGAGTTTCGAATGTTATCTTAAAGTTTCCTGTTGCTCTTGTATTGTATTTATTTATATTGTTTTTAAAATAGTGTGCTGTAAATGTTCTGGAACTAGACTATAATTAAACATAAAAAGTATATTTTGAAAAATATTTAGCGTGTTCATTTGTTTCAGTAAGGGTTGAGAATGAGTTTTTGTCGTATATTAGTCGTTTTTTTGATGTAAGTAAAGCGTTTTTTTGATGTAAGTAAAGCGTGTCTTTGACGTAAGTAAAGTGGTTCAAATTTAGATTTATGGCTACCATACCATGCTAAATTGGCTTAAACAAGATGTATAAATGCAAAGTAGACATGTTTTAGACTTTTTTGTGACAAAAATGGTCTTGCCTTGTAAAGTAAATTTATGTTCTATGATATTTTTGTTAATGAATAACAAGTTTTTAGGAGTTCTAATTTCATCAATTAGAACTCCTAAAAACTTTTTATTCAGAGCTCTTTTGATGGTTATTTTTTCTATATTAGTTGCTAGTAGGTTCGGGGATATTTTTTTAATTTGTTGATTAGAGTGGAATAGTATATACCAGTTCTTTCTATATTAAGTGACAGTTTATTTGATTTAAACCATATATTAATTTTTTTAGTTCAGCATTTGTTTTTTCAAAGTGGTCTTCAATTGTCTTTGATGAGTAAAATAAGTTTGTATCGTCAGCAAACATTATAGTTTTAAAAATATTAGAGGCATTTAGAAGATTGTTTATATAAATAAGAAGCAAAAGAGGAGCAAGAATGGAACCTTGGGGTACACCACATTTTGTTTTTAGTAAATTTGAGTTGCTTTTTTTATCTATAATAACACACTTTCTGTTATTAAGGTAGTTTTTAAATTTAAGCTTAAATTTAACCAATTTAAGCTTAATTTTTTATACCATACTTTTTCATTTTTGTTAGTAAAATCACTTGGCTGACGGTGTCAAATGCCTTTGACAAATCAATAAAGATTCCTAATGTGAATTTTTTACATATCCTATTTGATTTACTTATCCTATTTGAGAGGTCAAGGATTGCATGCTCAGTTGAGTGTAGCTTTTAAAAACCATTTTATAAAAACCATATTGATTTTTATTGATAATTTTGTTAGTTTTTAAATATTCATTTAATTTTTTATAGATTATTCGTTCTAGATGTGTTGAGAATACTGAAAGGATTGAGATTGGTCTATAATTATTTAAAGAATTGGTTTCTCCTGATTTATAGATTGGTATAATTTTAGAGATTTTTAGTTTATCAGATGCTATACCTGTTGTAACTGATGAATTAAATACTTGGTAAATTGGATTAAATATCTCCTCAAAAACATCTGACACTACTTTGCAAGCTATGTCATCGATCCCTAGGGACTTATTTCAAGTTTGTCTCGAATTATTTCATTGAAATTTAAAGCAGCGTGAGCCTGTTAAGTAACTTTTAAACGTATTATTTGGGTATTGAATTTTTGATGCAAGATCACCACCAATGCTGGCAAAGTAGTTGTTAAATTCATTGGAAATATCTTGCTTATTGTTTATTCACCTTCATTAATTATTACTCTAGAAGGCATTTTGCTAAAATTAGATTTACTTTTACCAAATATTTCCTTTGTATTGTCCCATGTCTTTTATAAGTCACCATCAAATTTTTGTATTTGATTAGAATAATATAAAATTTTAGGTTTTTTTTTAATTTTTTTAAATAGGTTTTTGTATTGCTTTAAGAGGGATAGGTTCCCTTTGCTTCTATTTTTAAATATTTTACATGTAGTTTTTGTTTTTCTTTTGAGGATTTTCTTATTTCTTTTGTTATCCATGGACAATTTAGGATACATTCTTGCTAGACCTTTTGCCAATTTGTTGGCGATAGCAAATCCTTAAATCTTTGAGTAGACGTTTCATTGATAATTCTTTTATAACATAAGATATTTGAATTATTAATTTTTGTGGAATTTAGTGACAAAGAGAAGTATATTAAAAAGTGATCTGAAATGTCTGTTTTATTATTGCTGATTTTAGAGAAGTATCTTGTATTGAGTTTGTTAAAATGTTATCAAAAGCAGTAATAGATTTGGAAGTTATCCTGGCAGGTTTGTTGACAACAGGGAAGAAATTTTTAGTAATCACATGCTCAATGTACATAAAAATAAAGATAATATAAAGCAATCAAAGGTGTAAAATTTAATAAGTTAGTTATTTGGATTATAATTCATCATTAAGTTTATTTTTATTTTGGACAAGAAGAAAATAAAATTATTATTTTCTAAATTTACAAAACTATTTTATACTTTTTAAATATATCTGTATTTTATTAAAGTAGATATTTTGCATTAAACAAAAACAAAAAAATGCAATTTAAGGCAGGTATTGTTTTTTTTTTTTTCAAATTTTGCTTACATTACATGTCACAGTGCAATTATATATGCCATATATAGCGTGTTGCAATTAAAAATATTTCCAATATCAACATAATTAAAATAAGAAAAAAAACACTCACATATATAATATATAAATATAAGCATATACACTTACAAATGTGTAGATGCGCACTTAAATAAACTGCTAATAATGAGATATAAACTAGGATCTTAAAGATCACAAGATCTTGTCAACACAACCTTATAAAATATAAACAAGCAAAATAAAGACAAGTATAACATACTAAAAAATAAAGTAAAAATTAAAACAAAAATAAGTACTAAAATCGCAGTTGAACAATTATCAAAATATTAGAAGTATCTGAGTATATTATCAAGTAAAAAAATACGTTTTTCAGATTGAGCTTAAAAAGGTTAAAGGAATTTGATAGATCTAAACTCCGCAAAACAATATTATTCCATAGGTATTCCATGAAAAGCAATGCAAAATTTTACTTTGGTTTGTAACAATTTTTAACTTTAGCATGAATACAAAAAAAATCTTTTTTAAAAAATGATAAAAAGTATTTTTGTAATGATAATGGAGGTGATAGGTAAAAATTATTTTAATTATAAGTTATTATTTTCCGTTATGGGAAAGTTGCATATGTTGAGCATGTTAACAGTCTATTGTTTTTTTGAAGCCAAAATATTATAATACTTATATTTACTTTTGCAGAATTTAATCTTTTATCTTGAAGTATATAGTTGAATAGTTCATTTAAAAAAAAATTTATACCAAAAATTCCGTTATTTTTAACACACCCAATCATCTCATCTTAGGTAACCAGTTACTTAAAATGAGCTATTTTTAATAGAACTAAAAAAAACTCAAATTAACAAAAATATAATCACACAAAAAATTTTAAAAATATTGTATCGTTTAGGAATATACTTAGGTAAAAAGTAATTATCTCAATTATAAATAAAAACAATGAATAATTCCCATCTCTAAAATAGTTTGCGATACTATTTTTTGAAAAAACTCTCACTCTTGAAGTACCAAAATAAAGCTCCGTGGAGAGCAACTTTAAAAGAACGCACTTTTCTTAATGAAAAGTCACATCTCATCTTGAGCGTCTAAATACGTATCAGCTTTAGCAAATTTACCAAGTACTATCATAATTTAAATAGCATGACAACAGCTTAATAATCATCTCATTTAACCCATGGAATTAGCAGTAGATAAGCATAAAATATTGAGGATGTAATAAATTTTTGATGACCTTGTTACGTTCTAACGTAATTACAAAATATTGAATAGTAAAAAAGTATAACGGGGATAGTAAATTTTTTTAACAATAAAATATTCAAAGAATATTAACTATACAACCAAGAAATTAAAATAAATAACACCGTCGAATTTGTATAAATATCCTTAACCAAAAAAAAAATCAGTAGTATTTTGCGAAAAAATCAGTAGTCTATCCTTAAAAGAGTTTATATTGTCTTAGGAACCTGGTTTTCTTATGCAACCTTATGGTTTTTAGTTATGGTTATGGTTATGGTTATAGTTCTTATGCAACCTTTCTTATGCAACATATATGGTTATGTTTAATAATTCTTTTCTTTTTAGGTTGCTCAATCTGAGAACTAAGTATGCATCTTTATAATAAAATTTTAAATTTTACTTTAACAATGGTTTTATATTAAATAAAAATAAAATACTGACAAATTAAATTTTCATTATAGAACAGAAAAGAAAAATTGGGATTTGTTGTTAAACTGTTGAGTTGTTTTGTCCAAATCAAATTCAAGTAAATAATTTTATAATTAATTATTTTAATTTGATTTTAAAGAAGTTGAAAAAGATTTTTATTCATTTAACAATGTAAAAAAGTTTAATTTTAAATTTAGGAGTAATGACATATGGTGCCAACAATGTTATAAACAGGAAATTTAACTATCACCATTATATTTACAATTAAACTGAGATTGATTATGTTGCACTTTAAAACCTTAATTTGTACTGTACTTTAAATTAAGTTTTCATTTGTTGCAGGTATATTAAATTTCATTTGTTGCAGGTATTTATTAAATGCTCAAAAGATTTTTTAATTATGTCCAGAGATGCTTGTTGCTTTGCCTCAGTTAAATGACTCATATTGAGTAACAACTTTAAGGTAGCCATTGCGCATAGTAAGTGTTTTTTATAATTTATTACTTTGTTTAACATTAAAATCTTTCCTTCTCAAAAACTCTTTTTTTTTTTTTTTTTTTATTTTAGATTTATTGTTGATTAGAAATGTTAAAGAAAGGAATGACTGCAATTTTGTGTAGTTGGGTTGACCTTTTATTTTTTGTGAAACCAATATAAGTTACTCAAAAAGGATTTTTTAAGTATATCTATATTGTAAATGTATGTAATTATATTGTTATGTGCTTATTTATACTTTATCTAAATTGTTAACAATTGTTTTTAATTTTTTTAATTACTTATTTGTTATTTTAGCGGCAAATACACGCACTTGCCGCTAAAATGAAATGTAAATCACCAAAAATTTAAATATTTATGTATATCAAAAAAAAATGTCTTTAGATAATATTTTCGATGACATACAATCTATTTTATATCTAAATTATTTGCTAGACATCAACATTTTAAACTTTGATATGAACGGAATATTAGCAGCCACAATCATTTTATTTGCAGAAACTATCCGGCAGCTGTGATAACCAAACCTCCCGTTGCTTAACAAAAAAAAAACCCATTGTATTTCAACAGAAATATCCCTTTATTTACGGAAACTTTTGTTTACATGCGATTGTTTTTTCCAAAAAATAACGGGAAGTTTGGCCTTTCCAGCTGCCAGAAAATTTCCGTAAAAAATGCAGCATTTATTAACATTGTACAGCTTTTTAACAAAAAATTAAATTTATTTAAAACTGCAACAAAAGAGAAGTAGTATCAATAACTGTTTTTTACATAACGTATATTATTTAAGTAAGGGAAAATGGGACAAAATGGCTTTTCATATTTCAACTCAACAAAAAAACTTAAAAACGATGATGAAAAAAACAAAAATGTATTTTCATTTTTTTATTTTAAAATGCTAATTGGTTTTTTTAAAAATTATTAACAGAGTTTTATAAGCAGAAGTTTACTTTTATCACATTAAAAAAAAAATACCTCAGTTCTGGTTATTCTTAATGGATGGTGTCTTTCTGGTGTAACTTGTTGAGGAATATTTTATTTAAATGTGTGCTTATTTTGTGTTACTTTAATTAGAGTAGTTGATAGTTAGGAGTAAAGTTTTGTAAAATTGGTAGCAATAGTTGCATAACAAGCCCTCTTGCCCCAGTCACCTTACCAGATAAAAGATGTATTACTTTTTTTTTTTATTTTTATTCAAAAATTTTCTACTTGCAAACTAAAAAT
This sequence comes from Hydra vulgaris, assembly GCF_038396675.1. Classification (NCBI taxonomy): domain Eukaryota; kingdom Metazoa; phylum Cnidaria; class Hydrozoa; order Anthoathecata; family Hydridae; genus Hydra; species Hydra vulgaris. The sequence continues at coordinate 5,033,009 of NC_088921.1, read as the reverse complement.
TCATGCAGTTAATGAATCATAATGATAACATAAACATACTGCCTAAGTATTATTTTTTCACAACTGATAGTTTTGCAATAACTCAAGGCTTTCAAAACGTTTGCCAACCACGCCTTCCCCTTTTTATTTTAAATGAGGTATTTTAAATCAATGTCTTCTTGTAATACAAGACTCTTAGATTTTTTCCTATACTGTTCCGAAGAGATGTTTTGAACAAATTCTTTTTTGTAATAAATTTGAAAAATGTTTTCATATAAACAGTTCATGGTATTGGATTTGGTAAGAGCCTAGAAAATTGAGAAGATTTTTGCGAATTTTTATCAAAGTGCAACTTAAATACAGAAAGTGAATGTCAATGTTTTGTTTTAAACATGAATTGTAGAACTTGGTGTATATTAATTTAATGAACACAGGCGCAAGGTTTCCTTAAAAAAGACTTCAAATGATGACTTCTGTGTGCACCTTATACAATCCTGCATGCATGTTTTTGTTTGCTATAATTTACCATAATTCTTACTACTATATACATTATTCATTAGGAGATAAAATTGTGAATAAACAAAAAGTTTTTTATTTATTGAAGATGCAGTTCTGAGAAATGGTTAGATTTTATTTAATATAGAAATATTTCTTGAGATTTTGTTTTTAACATATTTTATATGTGGTTTTCATGACAAATTTCCATATAGTATTACATCAAGAAAATTAAAGATTTGTTCCTTTTAATAAATGTTTTATTGATAAAGAGATTCTGTAACTTAAAATAACTTTAGATTTTTCTGCATGTAATGAAAGTCTGTTACTTGTAAGCTACTCGTTTAATTTTAGTAGTTCTTTATTAAATATATTAGAGAAAACATTTTTAACCTTTAAGCTCTGTTCAATTTTTTGAAGGTTTAACCACACAGCGCGCAGTATTTTTAGCTATAATTGTAGGTATGTGAAAAATAAAATCTTGAGATGTTATTGTAACATTTGAATCTTGAAGTACAGTTTTTCTAAAAGGCAAATGAGTATATTTACATAAACTATATAGATTAACACCATACCTATCATAAAATTTATACAGTGTTGGTCTAAAAACAGTTTTTTTTGTTAGGAAATTTTTTAAATAGCCCTTTTTATTAATAAAGAGACACTTGTTGAGAAAAAAACAGGCCAAAATATTTATGTAGGTAATAATACTAAATTTTTTAACGCCCCATAAGCATATTCAAATTGAATAAATAAAACAAAATAAAACAGTTTTATTTCACATTTAATTTGTAGCCATAGTTTCAACAAAACTTTGAGTAAATAATTAAGGAAATCAACATAGTACCTTTTCAAAGTTGCTTTGAAAATATATTGACACTACGAACATGAAAATATATCTCTGTACTTGCAGAGTACTTGTGTTTTACCTTAACTAAATATAGCTTTATTACATGTTCTTTAGTTCATTTTACATATAATTATAAATAAATGTCTTTAAAACAAAGTTGATAAGAAGTGTGATTAACATTTTAGATATCAAATCATAAGCCTAAGTTAACTTTTTAAGGTTAGAAAAAGAGAACAAAATTATATATACATTCAAATCAGTTATTTATCATTAGAATCATTATTCTTACTATTTTTGAGCTCATCAATAGTGTTTTCAAATCAGGAAGTCAAGATGTAACTGGTTTTAATAGCAAAAATATAATCAAAGTTTAGAATAAAACCATGTGAAGTTGTTGTTTTTGCGGACTGCTGTGGATCATTGATTTGAAATAAAAAGTCAGACATGCAATGCAACCTTAAGTTTTTGAGTTTTAGAGTTTAAAATGTATAGGTACTCATATCTAGCAAGAATGCCAAAAGGTGTACTTCAGGGTACTTTTTCAGTACTTTCACCATTAAAGTCTAAAATTTTAATACAATTGTTCTTGGTTTGCTGAACTTTCACTGACCAGTTCTATGAGCTTTTTCAATGCTAACATTTTTAACCACAAATGCTCTACAAAAACTTTAGTGACTTAAATCGATGCTAGATGTTTGTTTTTTCTCCTTAGAAGTAATTGTGGTCTTAATTTATCGTCAAAATAAGTGTTGGTAAATATTTAAGCCTAATTTGATTTCTTCTATATCTTTTTCTAATACTTAATTCTGTTTATATAACACAAAAATTGTTAAACACCTTTTTTTCTTGTTGCTTCGATCGTAAATACTTTGAACATTTATTGCATCATATTTTTTACATGATTTATTGTAATAATATTCTATGCCTTTTGTTTAAGGAAGGGAAAAAACTTACTTAAGTAGTTTCTTTATTAACTGAAGGGACAGTTAATATATATGAGCATGAGAATGTTTATGTTTTTGCTTTATAATTAAATGTAAAAAAGTTCTTTCCCCCTTACCTTTTCCTTATTTTTATATGTAGAAAAAAAAAAAAAAGATTAAATAATAAAAATATTTTTTAATCAGCTTATAGGTTGTCCATAAATTACGTGACACTCTATGTGAGTGTCGGTGAGAGGGGGTAAGAGGTATGGTTTTGTGATGATTCATACAAAACCTGCTGTTACAATTTTGTGATGAGGATTTATATATATATATATATATACATATATATATATATATATATATATATATATATATATATATATATATATATATATATATATATATATATATATATATATATATATATATATATATATTTATGTCAGGTCAGGTTATCCTGCTACAGGTAACATGTAACCCAGTACAATCTGCTTCATGTCCTGCTGCCTTGTAGGATACGCCATTTTAGGGAAAAGCTTAAAGATGCCAATTCTGACTTAAAACGCCTTGGGGCTTTTAATTGAGTAAAGACTAAAGGTGGTGTCTCAATAAAAATACTCATGACAGATGTTAAATGCATCTTGCTACTGTCTTGAAGAAGGCATCCTAGGCAAAGACTTAAGCGGTACACAGATTCTACCTGTTGACCAGCCTCTCACCCCTTCTTCATCAATTGGGCGAGCGCAGATGTATTTTTAATACATCATCTCTAGTTTAGAATGTTAAATGCTAGATCTTCTTGACTCAATGCATGGGTTTTTGCTTGTGCTTTTTCTTTTATAACTAGGCAACTTGTTCTATTATCTCCTAATGAGGGTACAGCTCTAAAACTTAGTTTTATGGTTCTAAGGCCAGCTGGTAGTCAGGTTTTCTGAACTCAGTGGCAGCTCTCAGAGAGGCTAATTCCATCAACAGCTGAAAAATATCAAAGTATTAACAGTGCCATGTTGCGCATTGATGGTGTCCCTGTTTGTACTTTTGGTGTGCATTGCAGAGACTACATTTGGAGCCCTTACGGCTAGGGTTTATTAATAGTAAGAAGGGAATTGCTTGGGCTATTAAACAGTGTTCTGAGTAGTATCTATGCTTTGAGTCAAGTTCTTCAACAAATTTAAAAATGAATAAAGTACCAATAACTATATAACACAAAAAACCATCATCATCACCAAGTTCGCTAAACCTATTACTAACTAATATTCGTGGTCTTCGAAGTAAATTTTCTCTTGAATTCGGCTGTCTAATATTGCGATCTTAGTGTTGATGGTTATCTTCCTTTAACTTGTTAAGACTCCAATAGTCACATGCTTGGCCTGGGCATTTACATTCGTAAGAATTCACCCATTTGTAGTGAAACTAGGTTTAAATCCGCAGACTATTCTTTCATGTACTTTTGTTTAGCACCACTTCACTCTATCACCTTTCTCTTTGTTCTATATTGCTCTCCTTGATCTCAAGACTGCACTCTTTTTAATGTTTTTTTCTGATCATACTCACCAAGCCCTCTCTCTATCCATTAGCTAAGATTGTCGTTGCCAGTGACTTCAATGCTGACCACACTGAATGGCTTGGCTCTAGTGTCAGTGATTCTGCAGCCACTAAAGCCCACAACTTTTGCCTTTCTTAATCTCTTACTCAAATAGTCAACTTTCCAACTCAATTTACAGACAATCCAAATCATTTACCTTCTCTACTTGACTTATGACTTGTTTCTGATCATAATTAGCTTCATAATCACCTTTAGGTGCTTTTGATCACAGTTTGATCAATCTAAAACTAATATCTCATTCTTATTCATCACATGAATCCCCCTATTATCGTACCTCTTACAACTACAGTAAACCTGACTGGGATTCTTTCAGTGATTTTTTTCGTAATGGCCCTTTGCTAGAAATTTTTTGTCTTCCTGTTGACAAATGTGCTTCTTATATAACTTCGTGATATCAGACTGGAATGAAATGTTTAAATCCCTCTCGACGATTCCAGGTTTAAACTCCACTCTCCTCCATTGTTTTTCTCACACTGTGCTGCGACGATTGCCAATTGAAACAGTTACTTCCATATCTATCACCAAAACAATTCTCCAGAGAACAGACGTCTGTTTATTACTGCAAGAAACCATTGTAAAAAGGTTTTGTCTGATGCCAAAGCCCGCTATTCTCAGGTCATGAAATCTTGTATCTTATCTCTAAAATTAGGCTCTCGCGACTTCTGGAGAATCTTTATAAGCATTAATAAAAAGGGAAAATCTTTAATTCCACTTCTCTTGTATGATTCAGACTTTGTCACCTCACCTAAATACAAAACGGAATCGTTTGCTAAAAACTTTTCATCAATATCATTTCTTGATCCCACTAGTTGCGTTTAACTGATATTGCCAACAAACAGGTTGATCCATTGCTTGACATTCATATCACTCCATCTTCTATATCTAAAGAGGTTTCCTGCTTCGAATCTTCTACAACTTGTGCCCCGGACAACATACCTGCTATTGTCTAGCAGAAGTGTTCTCCGGAGCTGTCGCCTATACTCTCAAAACTATTCAACAAGTGTTTATCAGTCTTGTTTTCCAGCCTGCTGAAAGCGGCATCTGTTATCCCTATCTTCAAAAATTCTGGAGAGCGATCTGATTCATCTAATTACCATCTAACTACCATTAGTTTCTTCCTATCAAGGTTTTTGAATCTTTAATTAACAAACACTTAATTTCTCGTCTTCGATCTAATATCTTACTTTCTGACCATCAATATGGATTTCGATCTTCTCGTTCTTCAGCTGATTTGCTAACAGTAATAATCGATAGGTTTTATTGTGCATTAGATAAAGGTGGAATAGTTAAGGCCATCGCTCTTGACATTTCAAAGGTTTTTAATAAAGTTTGGCATGCTGGTCTTGTTCATAAGCTTTCATCTTATGGTGTATCTGGCAAAATCTTTAAGATTATTAAATCCTTCCTTTCCAATTATAGTATAAAAGTTGTCCACGATGGACAGCCCTCTTTTTAATATTCTGTAACTTCAGGAGTACCTCAAAGTTCTATACTTAGCCCTATACTCTTTTTAATTTACATTAATGATCTTCCAGATACTCTGACATCTAAGGTGGCATTGTTTGCTGATGATACTACCATTTATTCTTGTCGTGATGTGCACAATAAAACCTATAAGCCAACACTCTCTGATTGCTTGGATGGGGCATCTGAGCTTAAAAAAGACCTCACTTCTGCTACATCATGGGGCTCACAGTGGCTGGTGAATTTTAAAACAGATAAAACTCAATTTTTTTATCCAATTGCTATCGCAATAATTTAGATCTTCCTATATTTTCGAACAGTGATGTAATCAATGAGTCATCTATTTTTCATCTTCTAGGATTAACTCTTACTTCCGATCTTTCTTGGAAACCATGTAGCAAATATGTTGCAAAATTAGCATCTGCTAAGGTTGCATCTCTTTATCGAGCACGACACTTTCTTACTTCAGATTCTATTCTTAATCTCTATAAATTTCAAATCCGGCCTTGTATGGAATACTATTGGCTTATCTGGGGTGGATAGTCTAATGATACCTTGTCTCTTTTAGACAAGGTCTAAAAGAGACAAGGTATCATTGGACCTGCTCTTACAGCCAACCTCCAACCATTATCACATCGTCGTAATGTTGCTCTCTTTCTCTTTTCTACAAATACTATAATGGGCACTGCTCTAAAGAGCTAGCAATAATTGTGCTATCTACTAAAATTTATTCTCGTATTACTCGCCATTCAAGTCTCTTCCTTTTTTTGTGACTTCTAAGTGCTCCAAAAACTCTTATTCGTCTAGTTTTGTTGCTCAAACATCAGCTCTTTGGAATTCACTTCCTTCATCTTGCTCTTCTGATTCATATAATTTGCAATCCTTTAAGTCGTCTGTCAATCGTTATCTTGCTCTACAATTTTTATCTTTTCTCTTCCGGTGACTTCCAACTTTAATTAGTGGTTGCTTGTTGGAAGCAAAGATGTTTTATATATATATATACATACATACATATATATATATATATCTATATATATATATATATATATATATATATATATATATATATATATATATATATATATATATATATATATATATATATATATATATATATATATATATATATATATATATATATATATACTATGATACCAGGATATATATAATATCCATACACATATATATATATAAATGCATATGTATATATAAATGCATATGTATAACATTTAGCAATATATATATATATATAAATATATACATATATATATATATATATATATATATATATATATATATATATATATATATATTGCTGAATGTTTTTGTTATCCACCTCCTCAAGGCTGAGAAGACCACTACAGATGAGGAGGTTACTTAATAGTGGTTATAACCCTCTCTCAACTCTATAACTAAGGCCGCTGCGTGGAGAAACAAGTTGAGCGCGGTACTACCAGGGACGTGGTGGGGATTAAACTCGGAACCTCTCACTTATGACGCAAGCGCTTTACCACTACACCACTACCACATATATATATATATATATATATATACACACAATGAAAAATGTATTTCAAGCATAATAACAACTTCAAAAAAAGTTTTACAATGAAATGGCTTATTAGAATATTTATTTGATGTTGCCAAGGTATTTAATTTCTACGTTTTTGCTAATATATAGTTTTTTAAAATTAAATTAGACAATATTGATTTGATATTTCAAACATTTTTTTGAAAAGACTTAGAGATGAATATTAAAAACAACAAAATTTTCAACATTTTTAAACAATCTTTTAATTGTCTTATTTTTGTAGTTTTTAACTTTTATAAATTTTTAAAAAGTTTTACAAGCTCACTTATTTTTATAGTTTTTTAAGAAAATCTTATTTTTGAGCATTTAGAAATTAAATCCGATTTTTTGTTTATTAAAATTCTTGGAATGCATGTGTATTTAAAATACTTGGAATGCATGTGTATTTAAAATTTCTCTCGAAAACATAGTATTTTTTAGAAATATTGTTATATGCAGGTGCTGTTCTAAGCATAAACCAATTCATTATAAAATCATCAATATTTTTATTTTTTATTTCAGGTAAAAAAGGTGGAGTATTTTTTGTTTAAAATCAATAACAATCACGTATTTTTTGTTTAAAATCCATAAATATTATGATGAAACAATGTGTTAAATGAAAAATTTTTATTAAGTGATTTTCTACTAATTTATTATTGCGCTATTTTTTTAAGAACATTGAGCACTCTAATTTGTAGAATACATTTTTAGTTTATATATATACGCACATATATATTTATATATAAATGTATATATAATTATATATAATTATATATAACTATATATATATATATATATACATATAAATATATATATATATATATATATATATATATATATATATATATATATATATATATATATATATATATATATATGTATATGTATATAATTATATAATATTATATATATAAATTTATTTATGTATATATATACATATATGTATATACAGGCCTTGTTACGAGATTTCGCTGCGTAGCGAAAACGCGTAACGCATTTCTTAGTAACTCAACTCAGCAAATATATTTTGCATCGATAGAAGTTATATTGCGTCACTAGCGTCTTTTCAAGTACCGCATTGTAATTAAAATATTTTTTTCATGAAACGTAAAATATTTGTTTATTTTCTTATGATTTTATATTTGGTTTTGGTTATTTTATTAACTGTTAATACATTTTTTCTTATTTAATTTGTGAACTCTTTTTAATAATATTTTTAAACAATAAAGTTTTTTGTTGTTATTTATCAGTTACCGATAACATATTCGTGATATAATATAATAATTTATTTTCATAAATTAAATGAACGTCATTAAAACTTTACGTTATTGAATTAACAATAAACAAAATATCTTATTAATAAAATATTTACATCAAAATAAATCGTGCATTTTTTAAACTTATCATGACTAAAAATAATTTTTATATTTAAAAGGAACTTATATATTTAATTCCTTAAGATAAAACTTAAAACACTTTTTTTTTTTAACTAATTTTTAATAACAAAAAAAAAATTATGAAACAAACTGTTTCCATAACAAAAAAATCTATTATTTTACAATTGCGGTTAAATGCTTTTACTTACGACTTTATTTCTTCTGAATAAACGTCACGTTAACGGTAATCAAAAGATAATTTAAATATTCTAAAAGATATAAGTTTTTGCGTAGCGCAAAACTGCTGACCGCGTAGTCAAATCGACTTTTTCGCTAGCAAATAGAGAGCTGCGGAGCGCTTCTTAACAAGGCCTCTATATATATATATGTATATATATATATATATATATATATATATATATATACATATATATAAATATATATAATTATATATATATATATATATATATATATATATATATATATATATATATATATATATATATATATATATATATATATATATATATATATATATATATATATATACATTCCTGGAAGAGAAAAAATAAAGTTTGTAGAGTAAGATAACAATTGACAGACAACGAAAGGTTGCAAATTATATGAATCAGAAAAGCAAGATGAAGGAAGCGAATTCCAAAGAACTGATGATCAACAAAAAAAGCTAGATGAATAAAAAAATTTTGAGCATTCAGGAACAGATACAGAAAAAGGATGAGACTTAATTAAATGATGAGTAACATGAGAATGAACTTTAGATGGCACAAGAGACGCTAGCTTTAAAGCAGTGCCCATTATAGTATTTATAGAAAAGAATGTATGACGATGTGATAATGGTTGGAGGTTTGCTGCAAGAAAAGGTCCAACTATATTTAAAATGCATTTTTGCACTTTCTCTAGAAGAGAAAGGGCATCATTAGAAGATCCGCCCCAGATATGTCAACACAAGGACAGATTTGAGATTTAAAGAGATAAAGAATACAATCCGGAGTAAGGAAGTGTCAAGCTTGATAAAGAGATGCAACCTTAGCAGATACAAATTTTGCAATAGATTTGATAAAAGGTTTCCAAGAAAGGTTGGAGGTAAGAGTTAATTCTAGAAGATCAATGGTCAATGACTCATTCAGTACATTTCTGTTCATAAAAATTGGAAGATCTAAATTATTGTGATAACGATTTCCTTAAAAAAATTAAGTTTTATCTGAGCCCATGCTGTAGTGAGCATTGGGCTCAGTTTTTAAGTGAGCCCCATGCTGTAGCAGAAGTGAGATCTTTTCATATAAAGATGCCCCTCCAAGCAATCAGAGAGTGTTGGCTTTTTATCATGACAAGAATAAATGGTAGTGTCATCAGCGTACAATGTCACCATATAAGTGAGAATATCTGGAAGATCTGTAATGTAAATTAAAAAGAGTATAGGGCCAAGGATTGAACCTTGAGGAACCCCTGAAGTTACAGAATATGAAGAAGAGTGCTTTCTGTTGAGGATAACTTTTATAAAGCGATTGGAAAGTAAGAATTTAATAATCTTAAAGATGTTACTAGATACACCGAAAGAAGAAAGCTTATGGAGAAAACCGGCATGCCAAACTTTATCGAAAGCTTTAGAAATGCCAAGAGTGATAGCCTTAACCTCTCCACCTTTATCTAATGAACCATAAAACCTATTGATTATTACTGCTAGCAAATTAGCTGTAGAATGAGAAAATCGAAACCCATGCTGATGATCAGAAAGTAATTTATTAAATTCAAGAGATTAAGTGTTTGTTTATATAAGATTCAAAAACCTTGCATATGATAGGAAAAAGATTAATGGGTAGTTAGACAAATTAAATTGCTTTCCAGAATTTTTGAAGATAGGGATAGCAGATGCCGCTTTGCAGCAGGCTGGAAAACAAGACTCTGATAAGCACTTGTTGAATAGTTTTGAGAGTATAGATAAGAGCTCCAGGGAACACTTCTGCAAGACGATAACAGGCATGTTGTCTGGGCCACTAGCTATAGAAGAGTCTAGGCAGGAAATTACTTTAGATATAGAAGCTGGAGTGATAGGAATGTCAAGCAATAGATCAACCTGTTTGTTAGCGATATCAGGTAGAACGCAACTAGTGGAATCAAGAGATATTGATGAAAAGTTTTTAGCAAACAGTTCAGCTTTGTCTTTAGGTGAGGTGACAGAGTCTGAATCATACAAGAGTGGTGGAGTGTGCTTCATTGTCAAAATATAATAGATAAGATAAAGAAACAAAAAGAATGGCTGCCTAATAACCTTTATAATTTTTTTTTTATTTGTGGTTATTAAGGAACTCCCAGAAGGCCTCATGATCTTATAAAAAGCAGCTAGAAGAACATTTAAATAAGAAGTTTGTGTCTTTACTTGCCGATGCTGCTTGTTTTGTAACCCAGCGTAGTCAGAACTCTAACCTCTGCACCTTAACAGCTTCTGTTGACCTTTTGGTAGAATTTCATTTTGCTTTCTTTAACAAATCCAAAAATAACTAAAGTACCATAAAACTTAAAAACACAAAAAATCACCATAACCAAGATCTCTTGACTCATTTTTCACTAATATTCGCAGTCTTTGAAGTAAATTATCTTCTGTTGAGTCTTTTTCTTGCAAATTTCACCAGACCTACTTGCTCTTTGTGAGACTAATTTGAGTTCGACTGTCTCATCTTGTGGTCATAATGTTGATGGGTATCTTCCTTTAATTCATAAAGACTACAATAGCTATATGTTTGGCCTGGGCATTTACATTCATAAGAATTCACCCAATTGTCAGGAAATTAGGTTTGAATCCACAGACTATTTTTTTATACTTTCACTTAGCACCACTCCATTCCTTTACCTTTTTCTTCTTGTTCAATTCATTCCATCACCTTTTTTTCCTTTGTTATTTATCACTCTCCTCCATCTCAAGACTGCACTCTTTTGATATTAGTTATGATCAAATCAACAAAACCGTCAACTTTCCAACTCACTATCCAGATAATCCGAATCATTTACCCTCTTTACTCGAGTTATGTCTTGTTTCTAATCTTAATCAGTGCTCAGTTTATCCACAATCACCCCTAGGTACTTTTGATCATGGTTTGATCACTATTATCACTATTAACACTATTATTTTATTATTTTTCTTCTTCATCAGGATCCTCTTATCATTGTAGCTCTTCTTAGAGCTTAAAGCTCACTGCTTAGACCTCTTCTTAGAACTTAGAGCTCACTGGGACACTTTATGTGATTTTATTTTGATGACCTTTGGGTAGAAATCTTTTGTCTTCCTGCTAACAAATGTGCTACTTATGTAATTTCTTAGATTCAGGCTGGAATGGGATCTTTTATTTCCTCTCGACAATTCAAAGTCAAGCCTTGTGCTTCTCTATTATTTTTTCTCTTATTGTGCTGCTGCAATTTTCAATCGTAACCATTACTTCATTATCTATCACCATAACAATTCTCCAAAAACAGATGCCTGCCTAATATTGCAAGAAACCATAGTAAAATGGTTCTGTCACATCAAAGTCTGCTATTTTCAGGTCACAAAATTTTGTACTTCATCTCAAATATTAGGCTCTCGAAACTTCTGGAGAATCTATAAAAGTGATCTAATTTAAAGGAAAATCTATTATTCCACTTTGCATGGTTCAGATTTTATAAAATCACCTGAGGAGAAATCTAAATTGCTTGCTGAGAACTTCTCATCAATCTCATCTCTTGATTCCTCTAATTGCATTCTACAAATCAAAACCAATATATAGGTTGATCCATTGCTTGACATTTGTATTGCTTGAGCTTCTGTCCCAAAGTGATTTCCTGCAAAAGTGTTCTCTGAATATTACTTTAAAACTATTTAAGAAGTGCTTATCATAGTCTTGTTTTCTGATGGAATCTGTTATCATCTGGAAAGTAGCATCTGTTATCCTCATATTTAAATAATCTGGAGAGTGATCTGACTGAGAGCGATTTTTACTTTACTTAATTGTCAAACACATGGTCTCTTATCTTGTATCGAATAATTTTCTGTTCTTTAATATGGGTTTCAATCTTCTTGTTCTACTGCTGATTTGTTAACCGTAATAATCGATAGGTTTTATTGTGCATTAGATCGATCTGGATAGGTTAAGGCAATAGCTCTTGATATTTCTAAATCCTCTGATAAAGTTTGGCATGCTGGTCCTCTTCATAAGCTCTTTTCGTATGGTGTATCAAGTAAAATCTTTAAGATAATTGAATTCATCCTTACAAACTGAAGTATAAAAGTAGTCCTTGATGGTCTGCACTCTTATTCATTTTATGTAACCTCAGGGTTTCCCCAAGGTTATATCTGAGACTCTTTTTTAAATTTATATTTACTTTTTTTTTTCTTTTTGTAGTTATTTTAAGTGCTTCCAGAAGTCCTTACGGTCTTATCACAGAGCACCAAGAGAGAGCATTCAACAAGAAGTTCATGCGTCTTTCCATACCAATGTCACTTGTTGGGCTAGTGCTTTCTGGCATTGAACGGACCTCTGGGTTCTGAGCCAGAACTCTAACCATTGGGCCACGGAAACATCTATCTTCTAAGATTAACTCTTACTTATGATCTTCCTTGGAAACCGTATATCAAATCGATTGCAAAATTAGCATCTGTTATGTTTGCATCTCTTTATCCTTCTCGCAACTTTCTTACTCAGGATTCTATAATTTATCTCTTTAAATCTCTAATCTGTCCTTGTATAAAATACTGTTGTCATATTTGGAGCAGATTTTTCAATGATTCTCTTTCTCTTTCAGAGAAGGTACAAATGCAAATTGTAAACATGGTTGAAGCTGTTGTCGCAGCTAATCTGTAATCATTATTACATCTTCAAATGGTTGCTTCTCTTTATTTTTTCTATAAATACTATAACAGGTGCTGCTCTAAAGAGCTAGCATCTCTTGTGCCTTCTAGCAACATTCAGACTCATGTTACTCGTCATTTGATTAAAAAAACAAAATATCACATTGTAATGCTCCATCTCTTTCTCTTAAATAAAAATTAGGTCTTTTCTTTTCATTCTTGTAAGTCTCTTCCTTTTCTGTGAATGCTCCTAATTGCTCCAAAAGTTTCTGTCTAGTTTTTTTCCTCTAACATCAGTTATTTGGAATTCGCTCCTTGTATCTTGTTTTCCTGATTCATGTAACTTGTATTCCTTTTAGCCATTTGTTTATCATTATCTTGCTTTATAAACTTTATATTTTCTTTACCAGTAACTAGTAACTCTAATTTTTTGCTTGCAGCTTTTTTTTTTTTTTTTTTGGTTGCTTGCAGCCTTGTTGGAAGTAAAGATAAAGTGAATAATAAAAATGTTCATTTTAAAACTTTTTTTCTGTTTCAGAGGTAGGCGGTTAACTGTTGTAATGTAGTAAAATTTAGTTTTTACTTTTCATACGTACATAAAGAAAATATTGTACATAAAGATTTTTCAAACTTGACCACAGCTATTCAATTGTTTTGAAAACTTGTTTACATTTTTAAAAATGAATTAAAAAAATTAGAAATATGTTTTAGTTTAAAAAAAAAATAAAAAAAAAATAAAAAAAAAATTAACTAAAGGGTAATTCCATGTCAATTGAGCCAGGCCATGTCACCATACATCTCAGATTTTGCTGAATTTTATACAGTTGAGAGTACTTAGTAAAACAAGAAATTCTTGAAAATTTTAGCTTCTAGCTCCAAGAGGATCCTGAAATAAGATCATTTTACTTTCAACTGATCTTGGCCAGGCCCCTCTTGTCCTTTCAGAATTAAGAACTTTGTTTAAAGGTTCCAAGTCACATAGCTTTAAAAATATTTGATATTTTGACTTAAAAACTTGTACCTGACTATTTTTAGGGTTGAAGAATCCAATGAAATAATCAAAAATATAAAGAAATATTTTTAAGTACCTGTAATTATCAATTTAAATAAATTTAGGCAATATTTTATATACCTGATTTTGATGCTCAAGAAACCCACGTGGTCTTGATGATATCAAAAAAAAAAATTTTACACATTATTCTAAATTTTATGATTTTTCACAAAACATAAGAATTTTGATCTGCAAGTATATGGATTTCCAAATATGAATAACGGGGCACAGGCCCCACTTTTTTGTAGCGGAATCTTGCAATACATTTTCCACTACCTTTCAGACTAGCTAGAGCTATGAAAATTTCTGCATTTATATAGTGTTGATAAACGAGCATTTTAAAATTAAAAAAGGGCCCAAGACACTAGGGGAGGGGGCTGGGGACACGTGCCCCACTTTTTTGAGCAGAATCTTGAGATGGATTTTTCACTATCTTCCAGACAAGCTGCAGCTCTGAAACTTTCAGCATTTGTGTAGTCCTGATGAACATGCGTTAAAATTGTTTCAGGTCAGACGACCAGATGGTCCATGGGGCTGGGGCACCTGGGACCATGCCCCACTTTTTTTCTTAAAAAAATTTTTTTTTTTCTTTAAAACTTATTTAAGATAACTTTAAAACTATGGTCTTCAAATTTTTTTTTTAGATTTTCATTTTTAACAGCGTTAAACATTTCATATGTTTAACAATGTAATCAATGTTTCCCAAATTTTTGAGAAACATTGATAACATTGCTTCCCAAATTTTTGTGATTTATATTTGTTCCATTTGGTTTTGATCATTCTATGTTCAATAATCTTTTAAAAATGTTTTAAGAAGCTTAATGTTTATAAGAATTTTGATTTGCATGTATAAGATTAAAAACAGTCTAAAGTAATGATTTTAACAGAATTTTATTTTGTGTAATTTAAAATTTGAATTAAAAAAGAAAAATATATTTTGCTACCGAAATTTGTTACCTATTAACATTTTGAACATTAACAAATTGAGTATAATTAAAATTTGTGAAAAGGAAACTTTTTTTTTTGTCAAAGTAAGATAAAAGAAATCAATCACTGTTTACTTTTGTATTACCATAGTGATTGCTTAAGTTCCTTTCAATAAATTAATTACTATTGGTTTCTCATTTTTAAATTAATCTCAAATTGTTTTTAGTGTTACAGTAAGAATGGATTCATGTGATTTTGGAAAAAAGTTAAATGATACTTGTCATGAACTAAGTTATTGTAGAAAGATTGATTTAAAGAAATTTGATTGCTATAGAGAAGATGCCAGAGAAGAATTTATTTGGAGATCTGGAATAACAGATGATAAAATTTTAACAATCTGCCTTCATCATGCAAAGATTTTTGGTACACACTTTGAAAAGAAGCACACAAAATGTTGTAATTTATTGGACAAGCATAAATCAAAAAGAAAAGCAATCAAAGGTAAATATTGTTGATAAAAATTATTGTAAAATCTTTTTGAAATTAAAATCTACTAGTTTATAAAAGTTTGAAAAAAGCTGATCTGGTTATGCATTACATATTGAAATAAGTACAAATAATTTTCATATTGATAGGTAATTACTAAAATCAAATTGCTCTTTTCATTTCAGGGAGTCATGTAATAACATTAGACATAGCAAAACAATTAAGAATTAATTTTCCAAATGTTGTGCCTAGATATCAACTTTGTCGGAGCTGCTTTGATGCTATAATCAGTAAATTTCATGAACAAGATAATTGTAAACTTGAAGAAACTATTTCATGTGGTACTTCTGAAAGGTTACTAGAGGCATTAAATGTTAGTTTGGAAACAATAGGTGTATCCCCCATAAAACTTCATAGCATTCCAAAGCATCTACGGTTATCTGTTGCTAAAAGTAAAGTTATAAAAACAATGTCAAAGTATGGAGAGCATATTTCAAAAGTATATAATGTTAGGGAAGAAGAAACTGAAACATAAAACTCCTCATACGAAAATTATTGACAAAAGTAAATGCGATGATCTAGACAAACTAACAGCAGAAATAAAAGAAAAGTTGTTTCTGACCAAAAAACTAAAATTCAGTTGTTAACATTTACACCTGAGTCTTGGTCAAAAAATTTTGCTGCAAGATATTTCAACGTCACTATATACCAAATTAAAGAAGCGCGGAAACTAAAGAAAATAAGTGGGATTTTTTCAGTTCCAGGCACTAAGAAAGGAAATAACATTAAATATAGTCAACAATGTATACCATGATGACAAATTTACTAGACAAATGCCTGGTAAAAAGATTACTTAAGTATTGGTAGAACACAACACATGCAAAAGCGCCTTATTTTATGTAATCTTAAAGAACTTTATGTTTCTTTTAAAACTAAATATCCTCAAGAAGTTATTGGATTTTCTAAATTTTGCAGTTTAAGACCAAAATGGTGTATAACTGTTGGAGATCAGGCACTCATTCTGTTTGTGTATGTACCCTCCATCAAAATGCAATACTCTTGACCAATGCTATAGAAATAAAATGTACTTACAAAGATCTGATGACAAAAGTTGTTTGTGATGTGACAAGTAATGAGTTCATCGATGTCCGAACTGTCCAGGTATAGTTTCTTTAAAGAAGTTTCTGGATGCACAACTAATTGACAATGACGAGGAGGTGTCATTCAATCAGTGGCAGAAAACAGACAGAACAACATTGATCTATCAGACAACAACAATGGAAGAATACAAATTGATGCTATCAGAGGCAATAAACAAGTTAACAGCTCATTCCTACATTGCAAAATGTCAAGCAAGATATCTAAAGCAACAAAAAGAAAATTTAGCAAAAGACTGCTGTATTGCCTTAGGTGACTTTGCAGAAAACTTCACTTATGTTATTCAAGATGAAATCCAAAGTTACCATTGGTGCAAAAGTCAATGCACATTGCACCCCGTTGCCATCTATTTATTAAACGAAAATGACCAACTTGAAGAAAAATTGTTTTGCTTTATGTCAGAAGATAATGAGCATGACACTGGTTTTGTGCATGAAGTTCAAACACAAATAGTTAACTATTTAAAAGAATATCATCCTAAAATTTCAAAGATTCTTTATTTTTCTGATGGTTGTATAAATATCACAAAAACCTTTACAATATCTGTCTCCATAAAAATGATTTTGACATTGATGCAGAGTGGACATTTTTTGCTACAAGCCATGGTAAGTCACCATGTGATGGTATTGGTGGCACTGTAAAACGATTTACTACAAATGCAAGTCTACAAAGGCCCATAAATGACCAGAGATTGAATTGTAACAAAATGTTTGACTACTGTACTAACAATGTTAAAGGGATTATTTTTTTCAAGATTGAAAAAGAAAGACTGACAGAATGCGCACCACTTTGAAAACACGTTTTGAGCTAAGTAGAACAATTCCTGGAACTAGGAGCTAACATCAATTTAAACCAGAATCTATACATACTATTAGCTTTAAACGAACAAGTGAAGATGTTCATATAACAGGCATTTTTTCTATTTCTGGAATTCAAAATTCTCAAAATGATCAGCAAATTAACATTGATGCCTTGAAATTGGGTGAATTCATTATGTGTAAATATGATGTGTTTGATTGGATTAGTATGATCAATGAAATTGATAATATAGAGCAAGATGTTATGGTAACATTCATGCACCCGCATGGTCCTTTTAATAAACTTTTCTGGCCATCTAGAGTAGATGTGTGTTGGGTGCCAATTACCAACATAACTTGTATAACTGATACACCAGTAACAACAAATGGACGTTTTTATACTTTGACCATCGATGCATCTAAGCTAATCTTAACATTATCTTGACTTTCTTTTTTTTGTATTTTATTTTGTAAATAATGAAGTAAAACGGAACAAGTATAAAGCAATAAAAATTTTTGAATACAATATTTTTAAAGTTATTTTAAATTTAAGACACATTAATGTGTTTTAAAAAAAAAAAAAAAAAATTTTTTAAGAAAAAAAGTGGGGCATGGTCCCAGGTGCCCCAGCCCCATGGACCATCTGGTCGTCTGACCTGAAACAATTTTAATGCATGTTCATCAGGACTACACAAATGCTGAAAGTTTCAGAGCTGCGGCTTGTCTGGAAGATAGTGAAAAATCCATCTCAAGATTCTGCTCAAAAGAGTGGGGCACGTGCCCCCAGCCCCCTTCCCTAGTGTCTTGGGCCCTTTTTTAATTTTAAAATGCTCGTTTATCAACACTATATAAATGCAGAAATTTTCATAGCTCTAGCTAGTCTGAAAGGTAGTGGAAAATGTATTGCAAGATTCCGCTACAAAAAAGTGGGGCCTGTGCCCCGTTATTCATATTTGGAAATCCATATACTTGCAGATCAAAATTCTTATGTTTTGTGAAAAATCATAAAATTTAGAATAATGTGTAAAATTTTTTTTTTTGATATCATCAAGACCACGTGGGTTTCTTGAGCATCAAAATCAGGTATATAAAAAATTGCCTAAATTTATTTAAATTGATAATTACAGGTACTTAAAAATATTTTTTTATATTTTTGATTATTTCATTGGATTCTTCAACCCTAAAAATAGTCAGGTACAAGTTTTTAAGTCAAAATATCAAATATTTTTAAAGCTATGTGACTTGGAACCTTTAAACAAAGTTCTTAATTCTGAAAGGACAAGAGGGGCCTGGCCAAGATCAGTTGAAAGTAAAATGATCTTATTTCAGGATCCTCTTGGAGCTAGAAGCTAAAATTTTCAAGAATTTCTTGTTTTACTAAGTACTCTCAACTGTATAAAATTCAGCAAAATCTGAGATGTATGGTGACATTTTTGAAATTTTCTGGCTCAATTGACATGGTATTACCCTAAAACTGAAATCAAAAAAATAAAATTAAAACTTAACTAAAGTAAATAATAAACTATAACGATAAGATTATTTAAATTACATTTGGGATAAATAATTTTGAATTGTTAATCTTTATTAATAATTTTATTGTACAATATTATGCGAAATCCTATTTAATAAAGTGACATCTGAAGATTGTTCAATAAAAATACACATTTAAAAGTTAAAAAAAAAGAATCTTTACAATTCTTCACAGTAATATAAAGAAAAGAAAAAATAACTAAATATTTTCTCTGTTGAAGAGACAACCATTGTTCAAAGTCGTCTCTTATAAAATTTGATTTTTTTTTATTACATTTATTATTAAAAAAATAAATTAAATTTAAAAAAATTTTATAAAAAAAAAAAAATATTTGATAATATAAAGATTTTAAAATAAATATAAATTTATAGCACTTTTATTGATACTTTTGTTGAGCCATATTATTTAAAAGTAACTTTTTTTATACAAAATAATTTTATCAAATAATATTCTAGTTTTATAAACATATTTTTAATTTTTTTCTTATTTTTTAGATGATAAGACACTTCAATATTTAGTCAGAATTCTTCTTCAGTCTTTATACTTCATTTTGTTTAACTTAATTATTTAACACTTTTTTTATATGCAGCTTAATAACTGTTAGTAACAGTGTTAAGTTATATTTAAAGTATGTTTTTATGTAAGCTTAAATTATGTTTAATCATATTACTTTCCTTTGGACTTCTCAAGAGGGATTCTGCTTGTCTTAGTGCAGTGGAAGGTATCTTGAATCTTTAATATGAAAGATATTCTGAGACACTAAAGGGTAATTCCATGTCAAATCATCCAGGTCATGTCACCCCATGTTTGGGATTTTGCTAATTTTTTTATATGTTATAGGGTTTATAAAAATTAAGAAAATTTAAAATTTGGAACCTCCAACCCCTTACGGTTCTTGAGATATTCAGGTTTCAATTTTCTTATTTATGCTGACTCAGCATTTTCTGCAAAATGTATTTTTGTCATTAAATAGCAATAATTAATGGACGAAATAAGGTATCATTCTGAAATTTGGTACATAGACAATCTTCCATATGGCGGATACAAATATTAGATTAAAAAAATTTTTAGACCACGTTAAGTACATGTAAATTGAATAATATTTATTTTGGGGTATTTTGACGGTCAAATTTGTGATGTCACCTTGATAATTTTTTTTTAGGCATTACTATAACTTACAATATAGGTATCAAACTTCACTATTAATTAAAAATATATTATTGCATTTTTTGACTTTTCTAAATTCAGCCTTTTAAGTAAAGCTTATATAAATGCTGAGTCAGCATAAAATTTATTGCTAACTTAATTATAAAAAATTAGCTATATCTTAATTTCTGGTTGTAAAAAGTCATTTTTAAAGTCATTTTGAAGGCAATAATAGATGTATATAAATATAAATTCTAAATTTTTTGTACCTGGGGTAGGCCCCCCCGCCCTCCCAAAAAAAACGAAAATTTTCCTAATTTTGTAAAAAGTTTTTTTTAAGTCATTTTGAGGGCAATGATAAATGTATACGTATTTATAAATATTTGGTACCTGAGGGAGGCTTCCCTTCCCCCTCCCTCATTTTTATTTTATTGCTTCTGTTTAGACTTCATTCTGTAAATATTAGTTTACTGTTACTTTGCAGGAATTTTATATTTGCTTAACTAATTAAAAAATGTTATGAATGATACTATATGATTGGTAAATAAAATAAAATTTAATTACCTTTTAATCATATATATATAAGGAAGTCATATAATATGACACATCCTAACAAATAATTTGTAATAAGAGTTTTCTATAAACCAAATAATGTTCATGGTATTTCTAAATAAATTTATTTAGTAAAATATATAAAAATCAGATTTTTCGAATAGATTAAAAACTTTAAATGATGGAAAAGTGTTCTATTGGATTAGAATGTAATGTTGACTGCCACAAGCAAGGTTAAACAAAAATTTCGTGTTGTAAATATTAGTTTCCTATTACTTTGCAGCAATTTTAAATTTACTTAACTAATTAATGAATGTTATAAATTATACTAAATGATTGGTAAATAAAATAAAATTTAATAACCTTTTAATCATATATATATAAGGAAGTCATATAACTTAGACACATCCTAACAAATAATTTGTATAAATAAGTCATAGTATAAGGAAGTCATAGACACATCCTAACAAATAATTTGTATAAATAGTTTTCCATAAACTAAATAATGTGAATGGTATTTCTAAAAAAATTTATTTAGTAAAACTTTTCAAAATCAGATTTTTATAGATGAATAGATTAAAAAGTTTAAATTATGGAAAAGTGTTCTATAGGATTAGTATGTAATGTTGATTGCCACAAGCAAGGTTTAACAAGAAGACAAGGTCTTTTAGATCTATCAGCGTTTTCAAGTGTTGAAAAACAAGAGTTATTATGGAGAGCTGGTTTATTTGATTGTGAAAAATTGTTTACAACAGTTTGCTATTATCATAGAGAATACTTTGGAGCTGCATTTGAAAGAAAATTTCAGAAATGCTGTAATCTATATAAAAAACATGGAAATCGAAAGAAAAATGTGAAAGGTAATTTTTATACTATTTTGATGAAACAGTTTATTATTTTGATTAAAATAGTAATTAAATAAATTTAAAAAAAATTAGGTACATTTATAAAGTAACAATTACACTCATTTGTTCTTTACAATGATGGTGAGTTGATATTAGTTTTTAGAAATGATTGTTTCCTTTTTTTCATAGGAAATGTGAAGATATCGCTATCAATGGCAATAACTCTAAAAACACAAGACATTGCTGCTGTACCTGGGTGGAAATTATGCAGTAGTTGTTACAAAAGGGTACATTGTATAAATAAAGAATTAAAATCAATTGATCAATGCTATAGTAGGATTGAGCCTGAACAAGAACAACGTTCATCTCTCAATGAAAGTCTTGGATCTATAGGTGTGTCACCTATTAAGCTTAAATCAATTCCAAAACACCAACGATTACCAGCTGCCAAAAAAAATTTGATTAAATAACTGGAGCAACAGCAAACAAAATAAAAAAAGTTTATGATATTGATCCTATGATTACATTGACACCATCTTGTACACCATTAAGTTCTTCAATTGATAACCAAATTGACGATCTATACTCACTTTTAAATGAATTGAAAGATAAGATAAAAAATGTGACATCATACTCCGCAAAAATTCAGATATTAACACTAACTCCAGAATCATGGTCACTCGCAAAGTCTGCAGAATTTTTTAATGTATCTAATTACCTAGTACGAGAAGCTAGAAAAGCTAAAATAAAACATGGAATTTTGCATAAACCATCATTAAAAAAAGGAAAGTCGCTTTCCCACGCAACCATTGATCTTGTTCATAGCTTTTATCAAAGTGACGAGTACACACGAATGCTGCCTGGAAAAAAAAATTTTGTGAGTATAGGGTACAGGCAACACATGCTAAAAAGACTAATATTGATTAATTTAAAGGAACTATATGCAGCATTTAAATTCCAACATTCTAACTTAAACGTCGGATTTTCTAAGTTTTGCAGTCTTCGCCCTAGATGGTGTATAACCACAAACTCGTCTGGCACCCAATGAGTTTGTGTCTGTACCTATCATCAGAATGTTAAGTTGTTAACTGATGCTCTTAAAATTGACAAAGACTATAGAGATTTGATGGAAATGATTGTTTGCAATAGGGATAATGTAGAGTGCATGTTACATCGATGTCCGTTATGCCCTGGTATTGCTGCTTTAAAAGAATTCTTAACAGCAAAGTTTGACAACAGCGATAAAGAAATAACAATTAACCAATGGCAGCATACAGATAGAACTACGCTGATCAATCAAAAAATTAATATTGAAGATGTTATCGACCTTATATGCAATAAAATAGATAAATTAACATCTCATTCACTTATAGCTAAAAGTCAAGCCAAGTACCTCAAAGACTGTAAAGAGCTATTAAATCAAAATGAGTGTATAGTATTGGGTGACTTTGCCGAGAACTTCCAATTTATTGTTCAGGATGAGGTGCAAAGTTACCATTGGAATAAACCAAAATGTACACTTCACCCTATTATTATTTACTATAAATCAAATGATAAACTACTATTAAAGTCATTTTGCATCCTTTCTGATGACGCTGAGCATGATGTATACTTTGTATATAAAATACAACAGCTCATTACCAATTACATTAAGGCAAACATTCTACAGATTAGTAATATTAAATACTTCACTGATGGATGTGCAGCACAATATAAAAACTTTAAAAACTTTATTAATCTTTGTCATCACAAAGAAGACTTTGATATTGACGCTGAATGGGTTTTTTTTGCTAGTTTAAAAAGAACAGTGACTGGACAGATTTTGGAGGTAGATAAGATGTTTGAATTTTGTGTAACCAATATAAAAAACATTCAATTTATTTTAGTTTATAAAATAGAAATAAATGAAGTACGATCATCATTGCAACCAAGGTTTACTATGGGAAGAACCTTGCCAGGAACAAGATCCTTTCACCATTTTATACCAATTGATAAATATACAATTTCTTTTAAAAGGATGAGTCAACAAACTGATGTTCAGACATTTAAGCTTGTGCAGATACCAAATGAGATGGTTGTGCAGCAAGTTATTTATAATCATATGGACTATGTAGCTTGCATGTATGACAGCTTTTGGTGGATTGGAATTATAAACAAAAAAGATGAAGGAGAAGGAGATTATAAAATTCAATTTATGCACCCACATGGTCCCAGTCCAAGTTTTTCTTCGCCTGCACGAGAAGATATGTGTTGGGTCCCATCAAATCATATTTTATGTACCATTGATCCGCCATCTACAACAAATGGTCGTGTATACAAAATTTCAGAAATTGAGTTGGCAAAAATTATTGAACAAAATAATCAAGATTTTTAGAAAAAGTTTCTATTGCGTCATTATTTTTATACTTGTATATAATTTTTTTAAACATAGTTACAATATAATTGTATGTGTAATTAGCACAATTTGGCCACACAAATAAAAATCTCTTGGTAACTTGTCTTTATATATTTTCATTAAAACATTTTTGGAAAGATTTGGTAATATGCCTAATTGCGACCCCCAACCTAGCTGGCATCCAAAAGCTTGATGGAAAAATTTTAAGAAAGCAATCCTTATTTTATTGGTATAACAAAATTAGCAAAATATATATATATTTTTCGTGGTAGGGCGGGTGAGGGGGAAGCCTACCCCACTAAATATTTATAAATACCTAAAAAATTATCATTGCTCTCAAAATGACTTTGAAAATAACTTTTTACAAAATTAGGAAAATTTTCGTTTTTTTTGGGAGGGCGGGGGGGGAGGCCTACCCCAGGTACAAAATATTTAGAATTTATATTTATATACATCTATTATTGCCTTCAAAATCACTTTGAAAATGACTTTTTACAACCAGAAATTAAGATATAGCTAATTTTTTCATTAATAAGTTAGCAATAAATTTTATGCTGGCTCAGCATTTATATAAGCTTTACTTGAAAGGCTGAATTTAGAAAAGTCAAAAAATGCAATAATATATTTTTAATTAATAGTGAAGTTTGATACCTATATTGTAAGTTATAGTAATGCCTAAAAAAAAATTATCAAGGTGACATCACAAATTTGACCGTCAAAATACCCCAAAATAAATGCCATTATTATTCAATTTACATGTACTTAACGTGGTCTAAAATTTTTTTTAATTTAATATTTGTATCCGCCATATGGAAGATTGTCTATGTACCAAATTTCAGAATGATACCTTATTTCGTCCATTAATTATTGCTATTTAATGACAAAAATACATTTTGCAAAAAATGCTGAGTCAGCATAAATAAGAAAATTGAAACCTAAATATCTCAAGAACTGTAAGGTTCCAAATTTCAAATTTTCTTAATTTTCATAAACCATATAACATATAAAAAAATTAGCAAAATCCCAAACATAGGGTGACATTTTTTGATTTTTTTGGATGATTTGACATGGAATTACCCTGAAGGAAGGGACAGCAAGTGAAAAGCTTCACAATAGAGTTAATGGGTATGTTTAGTGATGCCAAAGGAAGATCACCTAATGCAACAATGGGTTATATATCATGCAAACTAAGATAAAAAAATGAGAACTTTAGAAAATCTTGAGATCCTTAATAAGTTATCTAAAAAAAGTTACTTATGTGTTCGATTCACATGGTAGCGATTCCACGGCTTAACAAAAAACATTTGACGTTTGACAAAAAACAGGTAATTTTCATAAACTTTGCTCTCTTATATCTTTTTGTATGGTTAAGCCAGCGCCTTGAGGTTTTTTGCATCAGTTAGTGTTACTCAATCTCTTTCCAACCATATATAGAAAGTACTAAGCTTTGTATGGTTTCATTTATATATTACCCATATCTTGAGACCACTTTTCATAAAAAAACTTGCCGCGGAAACGTTTTTTTAAAACGAAGCTTTTGAAGGTAAGGATTCCTAAGAACTTAAACACATCTAATTTTTATGAAAAATTAGATGTGTTTAAGTCCATTAGATTCCTCGTCCTTTTCTTAATAAATATGGAAAGTATACTAGGTATACTTTCCATATTTATTAAGAAAAGGACGAGGAATCTAATGGAATCTGGACGTTTTTTAACATTTATACAAAAAATTTTAGTTCTCAGCGTTTAAAAACTTCAAGGTTAATTTAAATAGAAAAAAAAGTGTTTTTGAAAAACGTCCAGGTGGAAATAGCAAGTTTAGCCTTTCCTTTATTTAAAACAAGTATTTATTTAAGTTTACCTAAAGAATTGGTACTTAGGATTTGCATATATAAATTATGTGTATATATATATATGCTTTTGTTCGCGTATTTAATGACGTTATCTGTTTTGATTTTTGCGTTTGTTTTGGTTAAATTATGAAAACTAAATTGAAAGTGAAAGTATAATTCTTAAAATTTAATCAAATGAAAATACATCTTTTACTTTTTCCCAGGTAAAAGGTCTGCATTCTTCAAGAAAGTTAAAATCTTGATTTTTACTATTTTAACTACAGGTTGCTCTTATTTAATCTGTTTTTATCAAAACAAAAACCTAAAAATAGTATTCAACAGAAGCTTATGAAAATGGAGTTGTGTAAGAAATTCTTTATTTCTTTTTATATTTATTTGCCTCTATTTGTTTGTTGATTAAATACTATGAACTCTTGTAATAATTATTTTAATTCCTTTTTTTTAGGTGTTGACATTAACAATAGTCTCACCAAAATGGTTGCTCCATCTATAAGTCAAGAAAGTAAGTCAAAATTATAAATTAGGAATATTGTAGCACAAATTTTTTTCATTTTAATAATTCTATTTATTGAAACCAAAATAATCCACCCCTTATTTTTCTTTATGTCACTTAAATTAAGTTTGCTTTTAATTTTAGTCTCTGACACTGTTATGGATTATCTAAATATTAATGGAGGCATTGTATCCCTCAAAAATCCAGATTTGGTTTTAACCAATCGCCATTTTTTACAAATTTGTAAAGAAAAAGATAAATTTAACTTGACATGGCCAAATCTTTCAGTATTTTTTACATCCATGTTCAAATACCCTATATCTAGAGTTATGCTGATCAAGTGCCTTCAAAAGTCAAAAGATTTTATTGCAAAATTAAATCGTGGCACAAATTTTGATTTAAGAAAGTATTTTTTAAGCTCTGCTGTATCTTTTATTGGTGCTTTTCCGGATGTTGTTGGTTTGTCACCTTCTGATACTTGTTCTACCCCAACTTCTATCCACAATAGTGAAATTGTTCCAAATCAAATTACTGTTTTTGTATCTTCTGATTTAAACTTGCAAATAGCTAATGATGATTTTTTGTGTTCTGTTACCCCAAACTCTATTGTATACACCCCTTGAGGAAATGATTCTGAAAGTTTTCTTCTTGAAATACAAGTTAATGAAGTGAATCTGCCAGTTTCAGATTCGGATAAAAAAACTACCTATATTATCAGGTGATTTGACCTATCAAATAAAAAAATACAAACAGAGAATTAATCATCTTAAATTACAAAATAGGCAAATTAATAAAAGATGTAATGAATATAAAAGAAAATATCAAGCAATCTTGTCAAAATATAATGCCAGAAATGTCAACAAAAGAGAAGTTAGAAAGGATTGTAGGATTAACCAATTGTTGCAAAAAAATTTTAGATTAGAAAAAGAAATTGATTTGGCTAGAAAACATTCACAATCAGGTCGACAAAAGGCATGGTATTTTAAGAAAAAAAATTGAAAACACTGTTTTGAAAACAATGATGAAACGAATGAATCAATCTTAAAGGAGAGTTTAAATTACTTTGAAAATCTTGATTTTTGAAAATATTTGATTTCTGTTGGACCTCTGCAGCCATGACAACATACTGGTAAGTTATGCTTTCTATTTTTACACTGATGTACCATTAATATATGTATCCTTGTGTTTAGGTATTTGTGAGTCATTATATGTATATTTTTGTAGGTGCATCTACAAGTCATAAAATGAATAACTGTCTTCTGTTCACCTCTGCAGCGGTGTTGAACTACCGATAAGTAATTATTTGTATGTTTGTGTTTATGCACCCGTAAGTCATTATATGTATGTTTGTGTTTATGTACCCGTCAGTCATTTTTTGTATGTTTGTTCTGTTGGACCTCTGGAGCGGTGTTGATGCACCCGTAAGTCACTATATGTATGTTTGTGTTTATGTACCGGTTAGTCATTATGTGTATGTTTGTGTTCTGTTGGACCTCTGGAGCGGTGTTGACGCACCCGTAAGTCACTATATGTATGTGTGTGTTTATGTACCGGTTAGTCATTATATGTATGTTTGTGTTCTGTTGGACCTCTGGAGCGGTGTTGGCGCACCCGTAAGTCAATATATGTAAGTTTCTGCTTATGTATCTGTAAGTCATTATATGTAAGTCTGTGTTCTGTTGGAATTATACGTGTGTCTGTGTTCTCTGGCACAGCGTTCATGCACGCGTAAGTCATTATATGTATATTTATGTTTTGTTAAAGAAAAAAAAAGTTTTTAGACCATGAAGGAACATATACAGTAAAAAGATGCTGAATGATTAGTCACACAAATAAGAATTTTTGTAGCACTTAGGGACAGTCACAGTAAAAGGACGAGACCTAATTGAATGATAAGTAATACAAGAATCAATTTTAGCAGATGGCATAAGAGACGCTAGCTCCTTAAAACATCACCCTTTATAGTATTTGTAGAAAAGAGTAAGAGAAGCAACACTATGACAATGCGACAATGGTTGGCTACAGCGGCAGGTCTTGGTATTCTATAATTATTTTTATTTTTTATTTTTATTAAAAACTTGTGTCACCCTCTAATCTCAGGTTTTGTTAACAACATTTCTCTTTTATTTTTGATTTTTTTTTTTTTTTTTTTTCGAAATTTATTTGTCTTTGCAACTTTATTAAAATTTCAGTCACATTAAAAGGATGAGAGTTAATAGAATGACAAATAACACAATGAATTTTAGTACATGGTACAAGAAACGCTAGCTCTTTAGAGCAGTGATCATTATAATATTTATAGAAAAGAGAAAGAGAAGCAACATTACAATGATGTGATAATGGTTGGAGGTTGGCTGCAAAAGCAGGTCCAACTATGTTTACAATGCATTTTTGAACCTTGTCTAAAAGAGAAAGGGCATTATTGGAAGATCCGCCCCTGATAGGGCAACAGTATTCCATACTGGGAAGGATTTGAGATTTATAGAGATAAAGAATAAAATCCGGAGTAAGAAAGTGTTGAGCTCAATAAAGAGATGCAACCTTAGCAGATGCTAATTTTGCAATGGATTTGATATACAGTTTCCAAGAAAGATTGGAAGTAAGAGTTAATCCTAGAAGATGAAGGGCAGATGACTCATGGAGTACATTACTGTTTATAAATATAGGAAGATCTAGATTATGGCGATAACGATTAGCTGAAAAAAATTAAGTTTTCTTTGAGTTAAAGTTCACCAGCCACTGTGAGCCTAATGCTGTCGCAGAAGTGAGATCCTTTTTAAGCTCAAATGCCCCCTTCAAGCAATCAGAGTGTTGCGTTCTTATCAAGGCAGGAATAAATGGTAGTATCAGCTGTAAAACGAGGTAATTGAAATCCATAGTAATGATCAGAAAGTAAGTTAGATTTGAGAGGAGAGCATAAGTGTTTGTTAATTAAAGAATCAAAACCCTTGCTTATAATTAGACCATTAGATATATCTACCTTCTTCAAAAACATCAATTACATGTTACAAATTAAAATTTCTTTATTTGATAGGTGAAATCACCAGATAATATAGGTAGTATCCAATTTGGAAACTGGGAGATTCTCTTGATTAAATTGCATTTTAATAAGGAAGTTTTTAGAACCATTTCCTAAAGGGATGTATGCAATAGAAGTTGGGGTAACAGAGCATGAAAAGTCATCATTAGCAATTTTCAAAATTAAATTAGAAGGTACAAAAACAGTAATTTGATTGGGAACTATTGTGGATAGAAGTAGGAGTAGAGCAAGCACAGGGTGCTTTTAGTGCCACAGGGTCTGTGTGTTTTGTGATTGTGATGTTATTGTGGTGATGTTTTGTGTTGATAGACAACTTGGCTTACCTTCTCGATGGTGTCTATTGTTAAAAATGATTGTTAGTTTGTTTTGTTACTGAAACTTGCTACTTCCAATCATTCACTAAAAGCCAAGAAATATGTTTTAGAACAAAAACATTTTTCTATGTTATTTTCATTTTTTTTATCTTAGGCGTTTTCATAGGTTCACATAAGCAATCTTAAAGAGTAAGTTTCTTATTTTATACTTATTTAGTTTTAAATGTTTTTAATTTATATATTTTTAAAATGAATTAACAAAATATTTTTAACACATTATTGTGTATCTGTGTTTCTAATAATAATATTTTTACTTTTTTAGATATAATTTCTGCTGTTATACCTGCCTATTGCAGTTGTAAGTACTCCAAATTTCAGAAAGTTCGTTTGCTGTAAGTTATTTACATTAAAAATTAAATTTTAACTTTATTGAAGAATCTTCTGCCTGTTAAATAGGTTATTCTGAATAATTTCGACAGATTTTAATGCCCTTTTGCAGTAATTTACTGAGTGGTCTGTAAATTATACAATAATTTCAAAATGATGTATGATTTGGATTCCATGATTCCTTTATGCATATTTGTATGGTGTAATTATAATATAACCCCAAATTTTATTTTCCAAAACTAAGTAAATAAGTGAAAACCATCAGCCTGTAAAATAGATGATTCTGGTTAATCTTGTCAGATAAATAAAAATGGGACCATTATGAAAAATTTCGAATCAAATTTAATAACGGTTGAAAAATATCAAATATATTCAAAGTTGGTATGCCCAGTTGGTTTGTGCAGCCCTTTTGCAGTAATTTACTGACGGGTCTGTAAACTATACAATAATTTCAAAATGATGTACTATTTGGATTCTATGGTTCCTTTATGCACATTTGTATGGTGTTATTATAATATAACCCCAAATTTTATTTTCTAAAACTAAGTAAATAAGTGAAAACCCTCAGTCTGTAAAATAGATGATTCTGGTAAATCTCGTCAGTTGAACAAAAAAAATTTGGGGTATTTTATTTTCTTATAGTTGTTGGATCACTATGGAAAATTTAAAGTCAAATGTAATAATGGTTTAAAAGTTATTCTAAAGTCAATATGACACCAAAACTAAGTAAATAAGTTAAAACCCACAGTCTGTAAAATAGACAAATCTGGACAATCCCGACTGAATTAAATAAAAATATTGTGGTATTTTATTTTCTTATAGTTGGTGAACCAATATGGAAAATTTCAAGTCAAATGTAATAACGGTTCAAGAGTTATTCAAGAGTCAATATGACACCAAAACTAAGTAAATAAGTAAAAACCCTCAGTCTGTAAATTAGACAGTTCTGGGCAATCCCGACAGAATTAAAAAAAATTTTTTTTTGTATTTTATTTTCTTATAGTTGTTGAATCAATATGGAAAATTTCAAGTCAAATGTAATAACGGTTCAAAAGTTATTCATAAGTCAATATGATCCAAAAATACTCTCTTTTTCGGTGCCATAACACTGCAAATTTTCCATACTTAAGCCCTATACCTTTCGTCAAAAAATCCTCAATTTTTGCACTACAAAAAATTCAATAACTTTGGATCCGCTTAACTTCAAAGGTCGAATGGCCCCTCATTTTTGAAGTCAGGTCAAGCTCTATACGATGATATAAATTATATATGTTTTTTTAAATTATAAAAAAATTGTCTGGAATGGCTACACATGGCTTGCAAAAAAAGAAAGATAAATTGACTGAACCACACTGCATTGAGAGCAAAACTTCAAAACAAAGACATGCAAAAGGCAAAAAATAGATAAAAAAGAAAAAAGAAAGTTCGAGCAAGAGCTGCATGAACTATCTTTAAATGAAATAAAGAATTTTTATAAACACTTAGATGATTTAGAATGATCTGAATTAGATGGTTCAACTTAAATGATGATCTGGTTTGAATGGTTCACTTTCTAAAATAATTGTTGGTAAAAAAATCTGCCATAAATGATTAAATTCTGATAATACCAAGTCAGTCTTGTATAAATGTGTAATAATGTATATGGGAGAGTAGAAAAAGTAAACAAAAGAAAAGCTGAGAGAATTTATACCATTTCTTACTTGAAAAAAGATCTGACTAGTACTGTGTGTGTAAATTAGGTAAAATAATATTTTTATAAAATTAAAAAATAAAGTTATATGGTATACAAAAGTAGATTATTTACACACACACAGACACAATAATATATATATATATATATATATATATATATATATATATATATATATACATATATATATATATATATATATATATATATATATATACATATATATATATATATATATATATATATATATATATATATATATATATATATATATATATATATATATATATATATATATATATATATATATATATATATATATATATATATATATATATATCTATACACACACACACACACACACACATATATATATATATATATATATATATATATATATATATATATATATATATATATATATATATATTTATATATTATTTTATATGTCTAATACGTTGTTCGAAAACAATTTCAATAAATTTTTTAATTTCTATTCAAATTAAATACCTAATATATTGTTTGTTAACATTAAATGAAAATTTTGAAATATTCAAAATTCACAATCCTTAAAAAAAAAGACATACTTGTTTAACTCCACTTTCTGATGGTACCGGATGCAAAAAAAGAAAACTTAAATAAGGCTGAAAGTCTATTATACTTTATTTTAAATCACTTCAGTTATTTTACTTTAAAACAATGTCTCACGCCTATTTATTGACTAAGTTAACGCTTTCTCTTATTATCCTTTTGCTGAGATTTATATCCGAATATCTTACTGTAAGTCCGGATTGTTATGCGGAACCTATTAAAAGGGAAATGTCCGGAACTTGTTATGAGATGGCTAGTTGTCGATTCTGGATGTTGTTAAGTTTGTTAATAGTGCAATTACATTTCTTAATCTGTTTAAACATAAACTAAAACTATTACTTTTAAATAATGATAAAATTGAACATTATTTGTAATTTATTTATGAAGCGATCTTTCCTGGCTAGTGGAGTGAAAACAACATTTTTCAGAAGTACAACTTTTATTCCTGATTTTCATATATGCTTTAAGAAAATTAAAAAAACGAGACCGAAATGAGCAAAATTGAACTAGAATTACCTCCTGCAGTTATTTTTGACTAATAATTTTACATTAAAATTTATTATTTTAAGTAGAAGTTACAAAGTGAAAACATATAGATTTGTTTGAATTATCCAATGGTATTATGACCAAAATAATCACTTTTGTATTAGAAAAGTTCTTTAAATTTTTTGATTCACGTTTAAAAGATATTTCAATTGAAGAAATTGAATATTAGGCATAAAATTTAATAAAATACATGCTCTACTCGAAGTTTCAATACAAACCATATTTTTAAATGTTAGTAAGAATATTTTGTTTGTAAATAATAATACTGTTTATAATTGAATAATAAATTCTTCATAATGTATAATATATATATTAAGAATAATAATTGAATATGGCTTGTGTTGACATGTTTCTATATAGAGGTTAATACTTTGCAATGTTTACTTATACTATGATAATACTACAATATACTAAAACTTTTCTAAATATATTTCAGTAAATAGAATGTTAAGATTTCCGTGTCATCATTTACAGTATTGACAAAGAAAGATTATAACCTGTTTGAGCAGAGCAAAAGCTGCAACAAATTCCGATTGCTTACAGAGAAAATGAAGAAAATAACATTCAGTTTCAGTAGGACAAACTAGCTAGACTCTTTGATAAATCTGCTTGCGAATGAAAAGATCTAGAAAAGTGCTACTCTGCCAAAGTTAATATGGTACCAGCTATGAAGCACACTTTTCAGGAAGATCAAAGGATTGAACGTAAAATGGGTATTGGATTATTTGAGAAAGTTACTAAAATCCAGTATACCCTGAGCAAACAGGGCTCAAACCTTAATAATGCAGTGCAGCTAGATTCTATCGTTACTGCCATACCCAGTACTTTAAAACGGCCTGTTGTAGATGAAAACACTATACCAATCATCATTATCATCATTTTCAACCAATAAAACATAACTTAGAAATGCCAGAAGTGAACAGATAAGTGCTCAGTACAGATCAGCTTTACCTTTTTGACATCTGCCAGCTGTACTAGGTGGAACTTGTTCTGTCAATCTGGAATAGCGCTGGAGAACTGGCTCATTCTAGATGGCTTACTTTAGCCAACAGGGTCCTCAGATTATATATTTCAACCAGCAGCCCTTCATCAAATTTAGCAACTATAGCAACATACATTATGCTCGTTTACACCCTTATGTGGTTCATCATTAAGAAGGAGTCTTCTGAATTCATGGCAGCAGGCATCTATGCAGCACAATGGTCAAATTACGATATCTGTCAGATGTATTACCTAAGGTAGTAGACAAAGTTATTCAAACAAATGAATTCTTAGGTCATCAAGAAAATATTCTTCTGGCAATGAAGTTAGATGAGCAGCCACAAATCCGAGAAATAAGTGAAGAAAAAGTTTTAAGTATTTTTGAAAACGAGCTAAATGTAAGTGACGTGGTTATTTAAAGGATACATAGGACAGGAAACACTAGACAAAGTAAACCTCAATCGATCGTAATAAAACTTCTGAACTATAAAAACTCTTAAAGAACTCAAAAAAGTTAAAAGGAACAGTTATATTTATAAATATGGATATCCTAACCATACGGAAAAACTTTTTTGAAGAAATGCGAACTCACAGGAACAACGGTAAATATTCTGTCGTTATTTATGATAAATAGTAGTTAAAGATGTAAAAAAAAAATGGAATAAGAGTGCTTAAAGTTTATTTTCTTTTGATATTTTTGTGTTTTAAATAACATTTCTAGTTGTTATTATTAAAATGGAGGAAGCCAACAATATTAATGTTTTTGACATAACAGGAAGAAAAAACACACTGAACGTAGTTAATGACGATGATAAAAACAAACTTTATTGACGAAATTTCAGTAGAAACGGCTTATTACAATGTTCACGATGTTAAATATGTTCTTCATTGTTCATCATCTTATTTCTCGTTATTACATTTAAACATTAGAAACATTAATAAAAACTTTGAAAATTTAAAATTAGTGCTAAATACTTTATATAACAAGTTTAGTCTCATTTGTCTAATAGAAATTTAGTGTCATCGAGACACGATTAAATCTAACTTTCTTTTATCAGGATATAAACCCATCCATCAACCGAGAGTAAACGGTATTGGCGCGGGCGTATCTATTTTTGTCCAAAACTCATGACTTTAAGCATGTAGATAACCTCAAAGTAAATGACGTTGATTGTGAGTCATTTACTATTGAAATAGTTAATAAAAATATAAAAAAATACATTTATAACAGCATTATATAGACCGCCAAATGATAATAACAATCAGCTTGAAAACCACTTAAACTACTTGTTACCAAAGCTCGTAAAAAAATACGTTTCTTTATTGATTGATTATAATTTGAATTTTTCGAATAATAAAACAGATAAACACGTTGCGCGTTTTAAAAATTTTATACACTTTTGCAATACAGCATTTTCCCCTTGATTAACAAGTTAACACGTGTGACAAAAATAACTGCATCCATTATTGATAATATTATTACTAATAATTATAAAAAGGCTTTAAATGCAAAGTGGTATTATTAAAACAGATATCATTAACCGTTTTCCAGTTGTTCTGATTACAAGTTCTGCAACCCAAGAATAAAAAAAGTTAAAGAAAAAATTGTTTATGTTAGAAAAATGAACAATGAATCACTCGCCAAGTTTCGCGATCTCTTACAAGATGTAAAGTGGGAACTATTAACTGATTGCAATGACGTAAAAAATGGCTACGTTTATTTTATTCGCATATTCTCTAAGCAATAAGAAAAAAGGTGACCATATGTACGCGTTTGACGTGTACAGTAAGCGTTTGACGGTAGTTTTGCGTATTATTTGAAAGACTTTAAGTAAATGAATTTTCTAAAATAAAGTTAAAAAACAAAATCAATAAAATTCCAATAAACTTAACTATAAAACACGAAACTAAAGGAATTAAATTTCCGTAAACATTTAAAAAAAAAGAATTTTTTAAATTCCAATTAAAGAAGAAAAAAAATTACTTCGAAAGATTTTTCAACTACAATAAAGGAAATGCGCTTGTTTTACGCAAATTTTGTTTGCCTTGTAATGTCTTTTTTCCCTAATTATTGTAAATAATGCTTTGCGATTTATTTTAATAAGAAGTTCATAAAAATATGTGTTCATAAAGAAGTACTTTAAGGTTTATATAACTATTTCTACGTCAAATTCAAAAAATAAATAGTAAGAAGAGGAGGTTAAACACATTTAATGATAATTTTCTAACTTAATGATCAAAGATGAGCTCCTCAAATGTACTATTTGTCAAAACCTATTTGACATTAGTATATTAGTTATATATTTTCATTAAAACATTTTTGGAAAGATTTGGTAATATGCCTAATTGCGACCCCCAACCTAGCTGGCATCCAAAAGCTTGATGGAAAAATTTTAAGAAAGCAATCCTTATTTTATTGGTATAACAAAATTAGCAAAATATATATATATTTTTCGTGGTAGGGCGGGTGAGGGGGAAGCCTACCCCACTAAATATTTATAAATACCTAAAAAATTATCATTGCTCTCAAAATGACTTTGAAAATAACTTTTTACAAAATTAGGAAAATTTTCGTTTTTTTTGGGAGGGCGGGGGGGGAGGCCTACCCCAGGTACAAAATATTTAGAATTTATATTTATATACATCTATTATTGCCTTCAAAATCACTTTGAAAATGACTTTTTACAACCAGAAATTAAGATATAGCTAATTTTTTCATTAATAAGTTAGCAATAAATTTTATGCTGGCTCAGCATTTATATAAGCTTTACTTGAAAGGCTGAATTTAGAAAAGTCAAAAAATGCAATAATATATTTTTAATTAATAGTGAAGTTTGATACCTATATTGTAAGTTATAGTAATGCCTAAAAAAAAATTATCAAGGTGACATCACAAATTTGACCGTCAAAATACCCCAAAATAAATGCCATTATTATTCAATTTACATGTACTTAACGTGGTCTAAAATTTTTTTTAATTTAATATTTGTATCCGCCATATGGAAGATTGTCTATGTACCAAATTTCAGAATGATACCTTATTTCGTCCATTAATTATTGCTATTTAATGACAAAAATACATTTTGCAAAAAATGCTGAGTCAGCATAAATAAGAAAATTGAAACCTAAATATCTCAAGAACTGTAAGGTTCCAAATTTCAAATTTTCTTAATTTTCATAAACCATATAACATATAAAAAAATTAGCAAAATCCCAAACATAGGGTGACATTTTTTGATTTTTTTGGATGATTTGACATGGAATTACCCTGAAGGAAGGGACAGCAAGTGAAAAGCTTCACAATAGAGTTAATGGGTATGTTTAGTGATGCCAAAGGAAGATCACCTAATGCAACAATGGGTTATATATCATGCAAACTAAGATAAAAAAATGAGAACTTTAGAAAATCTTGAGATCCTTAATAAGTTATCTAAAAAAAGTTACTTATGTGTTCGATTCACATGGTAGCGATTCCACGGCTTAACAAAAAACATTTGACGTTTGACAAAAAACAGGTAATTTTCATAAACTTTGCTCTCTTATATCTTTTTGTATGGTTAAGCCAGCGCCTTGAGGTTTTTTGCATCAGTTAGTGTTACTC
Organism: Hydra vulgaris; assembly: GCF_038396675.1. NCBI lineage: Eukaryota > Metazoa > Cnidaria > Hydrozoa > Anthoathecata > Hydridae > Hydra > Hydra vulgaris. The sequence continues at coordinate 4,995,519 of NC_088921.1, read as the reverse complement.
AATCTCTTTCCAACCATATATAGAAAGTACTAAGCTTTGTATGGTTTCATTTATATATTACCCATATCTTGAGACCACTTTTCATAAAAAAACTTGCCGCGGAAACGTTTTTTTAAAACGAAGCTTTTGAAGGTAAGGATTCCTAAGAACTTAAACACATCTAATTTTTATGAAAAATTAGATGTGTTTAAGTCCATTAGATTCCTCGTCCTTTTCTTAATAAATATGGAAAGTATACTAGGTATACTTTCCATATTTATTAAGAAAAGGACGAGGAATCTAATGGAATCTGGACGTTTTTTAACATTTATACAAAAAATTTTAGTTCTCAGCGTTTAAAAACTTCAAGGTTAATTTAAATAGAAAAAAAAGTGTTTTTGAAAAACGTCCAGGTGGAAATAGCAAGTTTAGCCTTTCCTTTATTTAAAACAAGTATTTATTTAAGTTTACCTAAAGAATTGGTACTTAGGATTTGCATATATAAATTATGTGTATATATATATATGCTTTTGTTCGCGTATTTAATGACGTTATCTGTTTTGATTTTTGCGTTTGTTTTGGTTAAATTATGAAAACTAAATTGAAAGTGAAAGTATAATTCTTAAAATTTAATCAAATGAAAATACATCTTTTACTTTTTCCCAGGTAAAAGGTCTGCATTCTTCAAGAAAGTTAAAATCTTGATTTTTACTATTTTAACTACAGGTTGCTCTTATTTAATCTGTTTTTATCAAAACAAAAACCTAAAAATAGTATTCAACAGAAGCTTATGAAAATGGAGTTGTGTAAGAAATTCTTTATTTCTTTTTATATTTATTTGCCTCTATTTGTTTGTTGATTAAATACTATGAACTCTTGTAATAATTATTTTAATTCCTTTTTTTTAGGTGTTGACATTAACAATAGTCTCACCAAAATGGTTGCTCCATCTATAAGTCAAGAAAGTAAGTCAAAATTATAAATTAGGAATATTGTAGCACAAATTTTTTTCATTTTAATAATTCTATTTATTGAAACCAAAATAATCCACCCCTTATTTTTCTTTATGTCACTTAAATTAAGTTTGCTTTTAATTTTAGTCTCTGACACTGTTATGGATTATCTAAATATTAATGGAGGCATTGTATCCCTCAAAAATCCAGATTTGGTTTTAACCAATCGCCATTTTTTACAAATTTGTAAAGAAAAAGATAAATTTAACTTGACATGGCCAAATCTTTCAGTATTTTTTACATCCATGTTCAAATACCCTATATCTAGAGTTATGCTGATCAAGTGCCTTCAAAAGTCAAAAGATTTTATTGCAAAATTAAATCGTGGCACAAATTTTGATTTAAGAAAGTATTTTTTAAGCTCTGCTGTATCTTTTATTGGTGCTTTTCCGGATGTTGTTGGTTTGTCACCTTCTGATACTTGTTCTACCCCAACTTCTATCCACAATAGTGAAATTGTTCCAAATCAAATTACTGTTTTTGTATCTTCTGATTTAAACTTGCAAATAGCTAATGATGATTTTTTGTGTTCTGTTACCCCAAACTCTATTGTATACACCCCTTGAGGAAATGATTCTGAAAGTTTTCTTCTTGAAATACAAGTTAATGAAGTGAATCTGCCAGTTTCAGATTCGGATAAAAAAACTACCTATATTATCAGGTGATTTGACCTATCAAATAAAAAAATACAAACAGAGAATTAATCATCTTAAATTACAAAATAGGCAAATTAATAAAAGATGTAATGAATATAAAAGAAAATATCAAGCAATCTTGTCAAAATATAATGCCAGAAATGTCAACAAAAGAGAAGTTAGAAAGGATTGTAGGATTAACCAATTGTTGCAAAAAAATTTTAGATTAGAAAAAGAAATTGATTTGGCTAGAAAACATTCACAATCAGGTCGACAAAAGGCATGGTATTTTAAGAAAAAAAATTGAAAACACTGTTTTGAAAACAATGATGAAACGAATGAATCAATCTTAAAGGAGAGTTTAAATTACTTTGAAAATCTTGATTTTTGAAAATATTTGATTTCTGTTGGACCTCTGCAGCCATGACAACATACTGGTAAGTTATGCTTTCTATTTTTACACTGATGTACCATTAATATATGTATCCTTGTGTTTAGGTATTTGTGAGTCATTATATGTATATTTTTGTAGGTGCATCTACAAGTCATAAAATGAATAACTGTCTTCTGTTCACCTCTGCAGCGGTGTTGAACTACCGATAAGTAATTATTTGTATGTTTGTGTTTATGCACCCGTAAGTCATTATATGTATGTTTGTGTTTATGTACCCGTCAGTCATTTTTTGTATGTTTGTTCTGTTGGACCTCTGGAGCGGTGTTGATGCACCCGTAAGTCACTATATGTATGTTTGTGTTTATGTACCGGTTAGTCATTATGTGTATGTTTGTGTTCTGTTGGACCTCTGGAGCGGTGTTGACGCACCCGTAAGTCACTATATGTATGTGTGTGTTTATGTACCGGTTAGTCATTATATGTATGTTTGTGTTCTGTTGGACCTCTGGAGCGGTGTTGGCGCACCCGTAAGTCAATATATGTAAGTTTCTGCTTATGTATCTGTAAGTCATTATATGTAAGTCTGTGTTCTGTTGGAATTATACGTGTGTCTGTGTTCTCTGGCACAGCGTTCATGCACGCGTAAGTCATTATATGTATATTTATGTTTTGTTAAAGAAAAAAAAAGTTTTTAGACCATGAAGGAACATATACAGTAAAAAGATGCTGAATGATTAGTCACACAAATAAGAATTTTTGTAGCACTTAGGGACAGTCACAGTAAAAGGACGAGACCTAATTGAATGATAAGTAATACAAGAATCAATTTTAGCAGATGGCATAAGAGACGCTAGCTCCTTAAAACATCACCCTTTATAGTATTTGTAGAAAAGAGTAAGAGAAGCAACACTATGACAATGCGACAATGGTTGGCTACAGCGGCAGGTCTTGGTATTCTATAATTATTTTTATTTTTTATTTTTATTAAAAACTTGTGTCACCCTCTAATCTCAGGTTTTGTTAACAACATTTCTCTTTTATTTTTGATTTTTTTTTTTTTTTTTTTTCGAAATTTATTTGTCTTTGCAACTTTATTAAAATTTCAGTCACATTAAAAGGATGAGAGTTAATAGAATGACAAATAACACAATGAATTTTAGTACATGGTACAAGAAACGCTAGCTCTTTAGAGCAGTGATCATTATAATATTTATAGAAAAGAGAAAGAGAAGCAACATTACAATGATGTGATAATGGTTGGAGGTTGGCTGCAAAAGCAGGTCCAACTATGTTTACAATGCATTTTTGAACCTTGTCTAAAAGAGAAAGGGCATTATTGGAAGATCCGCCCCTGATAGGGCAACAGTATTCCATACTGGGAAGGATTTGAGATTTATAGAGATAAAGAATAAAATCCGGAGTAAGAAAGTGTTGAGCTCAATAAAGAGATGCAACCTTAGCAGATGCTAATTTTGCAATGGATTTGATATACAGTTTCCAAGAAAGATTGGAAGTAAGAGTTAATCCTAGAAGATGAAGGGCAGATGACTCATGGAGTACATTACTGTTTATAAATATAGGAAGATCTAGATTATGGCGATAACGATTAGCTGAAAAAAATTAAGTTTTCTTTGAGTTAAAGTTCACCAGCCACTGTGAGCCTAATGCTGTCGCAGAAGTGAGATCCTTTTTAAGCTCAAATGCCCCCTTCAAGCAATCAGAGTGTTGCGTTCTTATCAAGGCAGGAATAAATGGTAGTATCAGCTGTAAAACGAGGTAATTGAAATCCATAGTAATGATCAGAAAGTAAGTTAGATTTGAGAGGAGAGCATAAGTGTTTGTTAATTAAAGAATCAAAACCCTTGCTTATAATTAGACCATTAGATATATCTACCTTCTTCAAAAACATCAATTACATGTTACAAATTAAAATTTCTTTATTTGATAGGTGAAATCACCAGATAATATAGGTAGTATCCAATTTGGAAACTGGGAGATTCTCTTGATTAAATTGCATTTTAATAAGGAAGTTTTTAGAACCATTTCCTAAAGGGATGTATGCAATAGAAGTTGGGGTAACAGAGCATGAAAAGTCATCATTAGCAATTTTCAAAATTAAATTAGAAGGTACAAAAACAGTAATTTGATTGGGAACTATTGTGGATAGAAGTAGGAGTAGAGCAAGCACAGGGTGCTTTTAGTGCCACAGGGTCTGTGTGTTTTGTGATTGTGATGTTATTGTGGTGATGTTTTGTGTTGATAGACAACTTGGCTTACCTTCTCGATGGTGTCTATTGTTAAAAATGATTGTTAGTTTGTTTTGTTACTGAAACTTGCTACTTCCAATCATTCACTAAAAGCCAAGAAATATGTTTTAGAACAAAAACATTTTTCTATGTTATTTTCATTTTTTTTATCTTAGGCGTTTTCATAGGTTCACATAAGCAATCTTAAAGAGTAAGTTTCTTATTTTATACTTATTTAGTTTTAAATGTTTTTAATTTATATATTTTTAAAATGAATTAACAAAATATTTTTAACACATTATTGTGTATCTGTGTTTCTAATAATAATATTTTTACTTTTTTAGATATAATTTCTGCTGTTATACCTGCCTATTGCAGTTGTAAGTACTCCAAATTTCAGAAAGTTCGTTTGCTGTAAGTTATTTACATTAAAAATTAAATTTTAACTTTATTGAAGAATCTTCTGCCTGTTAAATAGGTTATTCTGAATAATTTCGACAGATTTTAATGCCCTTTTGCAGTAATTTACTGAGTGGTCTGTAAATTATACAATAATTTCAAAATGATGTATGATTTGGATTCCATGATTCCTTTATGCATATTTGTATGGTGTAATTATAATATAACCCCAAATTTTATTTTCCAAAACTAAGTAAATAAGTGAAAACCATCAGCCTGTAAAATAGATGATTCTGGTTAATCTTGTCAGATAAATAAAAATGGGACCATTATGAAAAATTTCGAATCAAATTTAATAACGGTTGAAAAATATCAAATATATTCAAAGTTGGTATGCCCAGTTGGTTTGTGCAGCCCTTTTGCAGTAATTTACTGACGGGTCTGTAAACTATACAATAATTTCAAAATGATGTACTATTTGGATTCTATGGTTCCTTTATGCACATTTGTATGGTGTTATTATAATATAACCCCAAATTTTATTTTCTAAAACTAAGTAAATAAGTGAAAACCCTCAGTCTGTAAAATAGATGATTCTGGTAAATCTCGTCAGTTGAACAAAAAAAATTTGGGGTATTTTATTTTCTTATAGTTGTTGGATCACTATGGAAAATTTAAAGTCAAATGTAATAATGGTTTAAAAGTTATTCTAAAGTCAATATGACACCAAAACTAAGTAAATAAGTTAAAACCCACAGTCTGTAAAATAGACAAATCTGGACAATCCCGACTGAATTAAATAAAAATATTGTGGTATTTTATTTTCTTATAGTTGGTGAACCAATATGGAAAATTTCAAGTCAAATGTAATAACGGTTCAAGAGTTATTCAAGAGTCAATATGACACCAAAACTAAGTAAATAAGTAAAAACCCTCAGTCTGTAAATTAGACAGTTCTGGGCAATCCCGACAGAATTAAAAAAAATTTTTTTTTGTATTTTATTTTCTTATAGTTGTTGAATCAATATGGAAAATTTCAAGTCAAATGTAATAACGGTTCAAAAGTTATTCATAAGTCAATATGATCCAAAAATACTCTCTTTTTCGGTGCCATAACACTGCAAATTTTCCATACTTAAGCCCTATACCTTTCGTCAAAAAATCCTCAATTTTTGCACTACAAAAAATTCAATAACTTTGGATCCGCTTAACTTCAAAGGTCGAATGGCCCCTCATTTTTGAAGTCAGGTCAAGCTCTATACGATGATATAAATTATATATGTTTTTTTAAATTATAAAAAAATTGTCTGGAATGGCTACACATGGCTTGCAAAAAAAGAAAGATAAATTGACTGAACCACACTGCATTGAGAGCAAAACTTCAAAACAAAGACATGCAAAAGGCAAAAAATAGATAAAAAAGAAAAAAGAAAGTTCGAGCAAGAGCTGCATGAACTATCTTTAAATGAAATAAAGAATTTTTATAAACACTTAGATGATTTAGAATGATCTGAATTAGATGGTTCAACTTAAATGATGATCTGGTTTGAATGGTTCACTTTCTAAAATAATTGTTGGTAAAAAAATCTGCCATAAATGATTAAATTCTGATAATACCAAGTCAGTCTTGTATAAATGTGTAATAATGTATATGGGAGAGTAGAAAAAGTAAACAAAAGAAAAGCTGAGAGAATTTATACCATTTCTTACTTGAAAAAAGATCTGACTAGTACTGTGTGTGTAAATTAGGTAAAATAATATTTTTATAAAATTAAAAAATAAAGTTATATGGTATACAAAAGTAGATTATTTACACACACACAGACACAATAATATATATATATATATATATATATATATATATATATATATATATATATATATATATATATATATATATATATATATATACATATATATATATATATATATATATATATATATATATATATATATATATATATATATATATATATATATATATATATATATATATATATATATATACACACACACACACACACACACATATATATATATATATATATATATATATATATATATATATATATATATATATATATATATATATATATATATATATATATATATATATATATATATATATATATATATATATATATATATATATATATATATATATATTTATATATTATTTTATATGTCTAATACGTTGTTCGAAAACAATTTCAATAAATTTTTTAATTTCTATTCAAATTAAATACCTAATATATTGTTTGTTAACATTAAATGAAAATTTTGAAATATTCAAAATTCACAATCCTTAAAAAAAAAGACATACTTGTTTAACTCCACTTTCTGATGGTACCGGATGCAAAAAAAGAAAACTTAAATAAGGCTGAAAGTCTATTATACTTTATTTTAAATCACTTCAGTTATTTTACTTTAAAACAATGTCTCACGCCTATTTATTGACTAAGTTAACGCTTTCTCTTATTATCCTTTTGCTGAGATTTATATCCGAATATCTTACTGTAAGTCCGGATTGTTATGCGGAACCTATTAAAAGGGAAATGTCCGGAACTTGTTATGAGATGGCTAGTTGTCGATTCTGGATGTTGTTAAGTTTGTTAATAGTGCAATTACATTTCTTAATCTGTTTAAACATAAACTAAAACTATTACTTTTAAATAATGATAAAATTGAACATTATTTGTAATTTATTTATGAAGCGATCTTTCCTGGCTAGTGGAGTGAAAACAACATTTTTCAGAAGTACAACTTTTATTCCTGATTTTCATATATGCTTTAAGAAAATTAAAAAAACGAGACCGAAATGAGCAAAATTGAACTAGAATTACCTCCTGCAGTTATTTTTGACTAATAATTTTACATTAAAATTTATTATTTTAAGTAGAAGTTACAAAGTGAAAACATATAGATTTGTTTGAATTATCCAATGGTATTATGACCAAAATAATCACTTTTGTATTAGAAAAGTTCTTTAAATTTTTTGATTCACGTTTAAAAGATATTTCAATTGAAGAAATTGAATATTAGGCATAAAATTTAATAAAATACATGCTCTACTCGAAGTTTCAATACAAACCATATTTTTAAATGTTAGTAAGAATATTTTGTTTGTAAATAATAATACTGTTTATAATTGAATAATAAATTCTTCATAATGTATAATATATATATTAAGAATAATAATTGAATATGGCTTGTGTTGACATGTTTCTATATAGAGGTTAATACTTTGCAATGTTTACTTATACTATGATAATACTACAATATACTAAAACTTTTCTAAATATATTTCAGTAAATAGAATGTTAAGATTTCCGTGTCATCATTTACAGTATTGACAAAGAAAGATTATAACCTGTTTGAGCAGAGCAAAAGCTGCAACAAATTCCGATTGCTTACAGAGAAAATGAAGAAAATAACATTCAGTTTCAGTAGGACAAACTAGCTAGACTCTTTGATAAATCTGCTTGCGAATGAAAAGATCTAGAAAAGTGCTACTCTGCCAAAGTTAATATGGTACCAGCTATGAAGCACACTTTTCAGGAAGATCAAAGGATTGAACGTAAAATGGGTATTGGATTATTTGAGAAAGTTACTAAAATCCAGTATACCCTGAGCAAACAGGGCTCAAACCTTAATAATGCAGTGCAGCTAGATTCTATCGTTACTGCCATACCCAGTACTTTAAAACGGCCTGTTGTAGATGAAAACACTATACCAATCATCATTATCATCATTTTCAACCAATAAAACATAACTTAGAAATGCCAGAAGTGAACAGATAAGTGCTCAGTACAGATCAGCTTTACCTTTTTGACATCTGCCAGCTGTACTAGGTGGAACTTGTTCTGTCAATCTGGAATAGCGCTGGAGAACTGGCTCATTCTAGATGGCTTACTTTAGCCAACAGGGTCCTCAGATTATATATTTCAACCAGCAGCCCTTCATCAAATTTAGCAACTATAGCAACATACATTATGCTCGTTTACACCCTTATGTGGTTCATCATTAAGAAGGAGTCTTCTGAATTCATGGCAGCAGGCATCTATGCAGCACAATGGTCAAATTACGATATCTGTCAGATGTATTACCTAAGGTAGTAGACAAAGTTATTCAAACAAATGAATTCTTAGGTCATCAAGAAAATATTCTTCTGGCAATGAAGTTAGATGAGCAGCCACAAATCCGAGAAATAAGTGAAGAAAAAGTTTTAAGTATTTTTGAAAACGAGCTAAATGTAAGTGACGTGGTTATTTAAAGGATACATAGGACAGGAAACACTAGACAAAGTAAACCTCAATCGATCGTAATAAAACTTCTGAACTATAAAAACTCTTAAAGAACTCAAAAAAGTTAAAAGGAACAGTTATATTTATAAATATGGATATCCTAACCATACGGAAAAACTTTTTTGAAGAAATGCGAACTCACAGGAACAACGGTAAATATTCTGTCGTTATTTATGATAAATAGTAGTTAAAGATGTAAAAAAAAAATGGAATAAGAGTGCTTAAAGTTTATTTTCTTTTGATATTTTTGTGTTTTAAATAACATTTCTAGTTGTTATTATTAAAATGGAGGAAGCCAACAATATTAATGTTTTTGACATAACAGGAAGAAAAAACACACTGAACGTAGTTAATGACGATGATAAAAACAAACTTTATTGACGAAATTTCAGTAGAAACGGCTTATTACAATGTTCACGATGTTAAATATGTTCTTCATTGTTCATCATCTTATTTCTCGTTATTACATTTAAACATTAGAAACATTAATAAAAACTTTGAAAATTTAAAATTAGTGCTAAATACTTTATATAACAAGTTTAGTCTCATTTGTCTAATAGAAATTTAGTGTCATCGAGACACGATTAAATCTAACTTTCTTTTATCAGGATATAAACCCATCCATCAACCGAGAGTAAACGGTATTGGCGCGGGCGTATCTATTTTTGTCCAAAACTCATGACTTTAAGCATGTAGATAACCTCAAAGTAAATGACGTTGATTGTGAGTCATTTACTATTGAAATAGTTAATAAAAATATAAAAAAATACATTTATAACAGCATTATATAGACCGCCAAATGATAATAACAATCAGCTTGAAAACCACTTAAACTACTTGTTACCAAAGCTCGTAAAAAAATACGTTTCTTTATTGATTGATTATAATTTGAATTTTTCGAATAATAAAACAGATAAACACGTTGCGCGTTTTAAAAATTTTATACACTTTTGCAATACAGCATTTTCCCCTTGATTAACAAGTTAACACGTGTGACAAAAATAACTGCATCCATTATTGATAATATTATTACTAATAATTATAAAAAGGCTTTAAATGCAAAGTGGTATTATTAAAACAGATATCATTAACCGTTTTCCAGTTGTTCTGATTACAAGTTCTGCAACCCAAGAATAAAAAAAGTTAAAGAAAAAATTGTTTATGTTAGAAAAATGAACAATGAATCACTCGCCAAGTTTCGCGATCTCTTACAAGATGTAAAGTGGGAACTATTAACTGATTGCAATGACGTAAAAAATGGCTACGTTTATTTTATTCGCATATTCTCTAAGCAATAAGAAAAAAGGTGACCATATGTACGCGTTTGACGTGTACAGTAAGCGTTTGACGGTAGTTTTGCGTATTATTTGAAAGACTTTAAGTAAATGAATTTTCTAAAATAAAGTTAAAAAACAAAATCAATAAAATTCCAATAAACTTAACTATAAAACACGAAACTAAAGGAATTAAATTTCCGTAAACATTTAAAAAAAAAGAATTTTTTAAATTCCAATTAAAGAAGAAAAAAAATTACTTCGAAAGATTTTTCAACTACAATAAAGGAAATGCGCTTGTTTTACGCAAATTTTGTTTGCCTTGTAATGTCTTTTTTCCCTAATTATTGTAAATAATGCTTTGCGATTTATTTTAATAAGAAGTTCATAAAAATATGTGTTCATAAAGAAGTACTTTAAGGTTTATATAACTATTTCTACGTCAAATTCAAAAAATAAATAGTAAGAAGAGGAGGTTAAACACATTTAATGATAATTTTCTAACTTAATGATCAAAGATGAGCTCCTCAAATGTACTATTTGTCAAAACCTATTTGACATTAGTAGTCGTGGACATTCTGCAATTGAAGATCATTGCAAATCTATCAAACACAAAATAGCATTTGATGCTTCTATGTCGTTAAACAAAATCACAAAGTTAATGAAGAGTCAGAGCTTTGGTCAAAATGAAAAAAAAATTAGCCATTCAAGAAAGAACAATTGCATTCCACACAATTAAACACAACCATAGCTTTAGAAGTGCTAATTGTACATCAAAGACAAAGATTTGCTTGTACGCGTACAAAATGTGAAGCAATAATTATAAACGTGTTCAAGAAATATTGTGAAACTTACTCAAAAAATTCTTTATTAAAAGCATCATATGTTTCAATTCTTTCTGATGCATCAAACCACAAGGAAGTTAAAATATATCCAATTTTGGGTCGTTACTTTCATGTTAAAGAGATTTAAAAAATGTTGTGTTTTGTGTGGAACTATATTTGGATTTGCTTTATGAAACACCTCCCTTCATTTTTTAATGTAATATTCTGTAAATTATTTAGTTTTACGCTCATAAAATAGCAGATATTTACAGTTATGACAATTAGATTTTGTAAATTAAACATTTAAAGTTTTTATTATATTTATATTGTTTAATTTAGTATATTCTTGCTTTTCTTTAAAAAATTAAAATAATGTTAACTAATTATGTATTTAGTAAAAAATACTAGATTTTTTTTACTGATTTATTCTACTAAAAAACCAATTGTTATTTAATTCAGAAAAATAAAGTTGGGGGTAATACTAGGTACAAACAAAACATTTTTATTATCTAATTGTCAGAATTTATAAATATTTTATGAATTTTCTCAGTTTTAAATGAATTTTATTGAGTTTCTCTAATTTATTTAATTTTCATAATTTTATTATGTTAATTAATTTCTCAACACAACATATTTTCAGAATGTTTTAAAACCTCGAAGTAATAGTTATCTGCTTTATACTAGATAGATTCGACTGATTAACATAGATTGTGTAAATGGAGAAATATCAGATATTTTATCAGAAGTTATCTTTAAATGTCTCAGTGTTAACAATATTGTTTTAAAAGTTTTGTCTTTTTCTGCAGACAACATCAATACCAATTTTAGAGGTTTAAAACAATAACAATAATAACAACGGTAACAACAATATACAAAAAAAGTTAATCGTTAACCTAAACCGTGAAATCATTGGTATCGGTTGCAATGCTTTTATTTTATCAAACGCAATAAACATTGAATCTGGTTGTTTATCTATTGGAGTGGAGATAATTATTCCTCAAATTTATTCATTTTTTTACCGTTTTACTGTTCGAGTTCTAGTTTAGAAAGTTTCTGCGATGAGGCCTGTGTGTCGTATCAAATATTGCTAAGATTCTCAAAGGGTCGTTGGTTGGTCTTACTTCAATCTATCGTAAGAGTCCTTAAGTTATATTAGCCACTAGATCATACTTTTTAAGCTTAGAAAATTCTTTGAAACTTTTATTTGACTTTTTCAATTACGAAATGGGTGAAATAATATTGTTTTTTGTTCTAGTCGAAGTTTTTTATAACACGGAAAAAAAAATTGAGAATGATGATCTTCTGCTGTTGAAGTTGCCGTAGTATTAAAGGATTTGAAAGACAATATAAAATCTAGAAAAGTAGAAAAACATCTACCTTTAGCGTCATTTGAATCAGGTTGAAGTTTTTAAATGGTCTTTACCTAACTGTAAGTTGAATGGATTGAAATTATTGAAATTACAACTTTTTTGAAAAATTCAACAGAAATCACATTTGATGACAATAAATTGTTCGACGGAAATCGGAGAACTAATTTATATTGCACACAGGAAAAGTTTTCTTTTTGGAACTCGCAGTCTGTAAAATGTGACAAGCGATGGGTTGAAATTTTTTCTCATTTCGAAAATAATAACGCTCATTATAACAATTTGTTAAAATTGGTGAAAGCCGCTTTATGTTTGCCAGATACAAACGCTTCCGTAGAGCAATTGTTTTCGATTGATAATGATATTTGGACGATAGGAAAATCCCAAATTACAATGAAAACTTCGGCAGCTGTTTTGTTCATTAAATTTAATTTAAGAAAATATATAGCTGCTCAGAATTTGCAGAAAAAATTGAAAAAGATGACATGTTGCTTAAAACGAATCATTCTAATGAATAATATTTGTGTCTTAAAAATGCAAGTATTGTTTAATATTTTTCCATAAATTTAATTTCTTCAAGTGCTATTTTAAACTAAATAAACGAGTTTTTAGTAAAAACCATTTAAAGCAGACCCGTAAGCAGGGCGAGAGCGAGGAAGGCACGAGTTCCTATACGCTTTGTCCTGTTTGGCCACTAAAAAAATTGAAATTAAACATATATTCAAAAACTGTTGGTACAACACAAAAAAGGGCAAGACGAAAAAACGTCTTGAAGTTATAAAAGAATTAATTAATTAAATTAAACTTATTAAAATTTTATCAAAAAATAGATGAATATAGACGCTAAAAAAAATTGCCCTTGGGCTCCTTTATTTTTATTTTATTTTTGGCGCCTCTTGAAAAAGTACTCCCCTTTAAAGAAATGGTATTTAAATCAGTCTACGGGCCTGATTTAAATACCATTTGTATTTATACATACCAAATTTATTCTTTGCTGGTACGCATTTGGTATTTTCAAATATGGTCACCCTAATATATATAAATATATATATATATATATATATATATATATATATATATATATATATATATATATATATATACATATATACATATATATATATATATAAATATATATATATATATATATATATATATATATATACATATATGTATAATACATATATGTATATATATAAATATATATATATATTTAAACAACTTTAAAAAGTATTTTACACAATAGAGTGCTCAATGTTCTTAAAAGAACAGAGCAATTATATATTTGTAGAAAATCACTTATCAAAACTTTTTTTCCATTTTACAATGTGTTTCATCAACAAAGATTCATCAGAAATGAATGATCAAATGAATAAAACTTCAATTTATACCAAACATTAAATTGCAGGAAATTGCAAATGTCTTAACTACTGTAAATTTTTTCACACATTTGTGGAATTTGCTAACACTATTATAAAAAGAATTCTTTAGAAATGATTACTTAAGCTATTTTCTTTTTTTTTCTTTTTTTAATGTTTTTTTAAAAAGGGTAGTTAATGTAAATATTAATTGAACTCATTTATTTTTATAGTTTTTTAGGAGAAACTTATTTTCGTGCCTACATTTAGAAATTAATTCCGATCTTTTGTTTAATAAGCATTATTGATTTGCATGTGTAATTATTTCAAATTTTTCTTGTAGGCATTGTATGCATTTTTTGGAAATATTGTTATATGCAGGCGCTGTTTTAAGAATAGACCAATTCAGTGTAAAATCATCAATATTTTTTTCTTTTAATTCCCGTATATATTTTGACAGCATGGTGTCTTTTGAATACTTTTTATTTTTGAAAGATTGCTTATGATTGGCAAAACGTTTTTTCCATTCACCCTCTGTTATGCCAATATATTGTTTATCAGGTACTTTCTTAAAAGAAACAACACATTTATATACCACATTTTTTGATAAACAACTTCCACTCATTGGACAATTGATTTTTTGTTTACAATTACAATTTTCTGTAGTTTTTTCATTTAGGATTTCTTTTTTGTTAAACAAAGCCTTATTGTGACCTTTTATAATTCTTTCCATATTTTTTGTGCAACTGTAGCTAACTTTAACTGTATTTCGATTAAAAATTTTATGTAATTTATTAGAGGGCGGGAAATGCTTATCGACCATATTTAAAATCACTTTTCCTATGTTAGTAGAAACATTTTAAATGATGTCACATTTAACCTCTCTGAAAATTCATATAAGCCTTTCAAAAAACCAAACGATGAACTATTATATATTAATATTAACTGTAACCATCCACCCCAAATTTTAATGCAAATCCCGATTTCAATTAATAACAGACTAAACCAAAACTCCTCCCGATTTCAATTAATAACAGACTAAACCAAAAATGTATTCAATTCCTCTAAACGAATATTTGAAGATGCCCTAAAAAAAAGTGGTTTTGAAAATTTTGAACTAAAATTTGACCCTGAAAAAAAGAATACAAAAAAACGAAATAGAACTAGAAATGTAATTTGTTTCAACCCCCCATATAGCAAAAATGTTTCTCCTAACATAGGAAAAGTGTTTTTAAAATTGGTCGATAAGCATTTCCCGCCCTCTAATAAATTACATAAAATTTTTAATCGAAATACAGTTAAAGTTAGCTACAGTTGCACAAAAAATATGGAAAGAATTATAAAAGGTCACAATAAGGCTTTGTTAAACAAAAAAGAAATCCTAAATGAAAAAACTACAGAAAATTGTAATTGTAAACAAAAAATCAATTGTCCAATGAGTGGAAGTTGTTTATCAAAAAATGTGGTATATAAATGTGTTGTTTCTTTTAAGAAAGTACCTGATAAACAATATATTGGCATAACAGAGGGTGAATGGAAAAAACGTTTTGCCAATCATAAGCAATCTTTCAAAAATAAAAAGTATTCAAAAGACACCATGCTGTCAAAATATATACGGGAATTAAAAGAAAAAAATATTGATGATTTTACACTGAATTGGTCTATTCTTAAAACAGCGCCTGCATATAACAATATTTCCAAAAAATGCATACAATGCCTACAAGAAAAATTTGAAATAATTACACATGCAAATCAATAATGCTTATTAAACAAAAGATCGGAATTAATTTCTAAATGTAGGCACGAAAATAAGTTTCTCCTAAAAAACTATAAAAATAAATGAGTTCAATTAATATTTACATTAACTACCCTTTTTAAAAAAACATTAAAAAAAAAAAAAAAAAGAAAATAGCATAAGTAATCATTTCTAAAGAATTCTTTTTATAATAGTGTTAGCAAATTCCACAAATGTGTGAAAAAATTTACAGTAGTTAAGACATTTGCAACTTCCTGCAATTTAATTTTTGGTATAAATTGAAGTTTTATTAATTTGATCATTCATTTCTGATGAATCTTTGTTGATGAAACACAGTGTAAAATGGAAAAAAAGTTTTGTTAAGTGATTTTCTAATAATATATATCTGGAGATGACTCAAATATTTCTAATTATAGGTCTATATCTATTTTACCTTGTTTTTTAAAATTACTTGAGAGAATAATGTACAATAGGCTTTTTAATCGCTTATCAGAAAACGATATGGTGTATTCAAAACAATTTGGTTTCAAAAAAAAAAAAAATTTTAATGGAACATGCAATGATTGAACTAGTAAATCAAATATCAAGTGCATTCAGTAGTAGCTACTTTACCTTAGGAGTTTTCATTGATCTGTCAAAAGCTTTAGATACCGTTAATCACAATATACAAATAAAAAAACTTGAAAACTTTTAATGGTGTAAAAAATAACAATTAACTTTGGTGTAGGAGTTATTTGACCGATTGAAAACAATTTATAGTTTATGAACAAAAAAAAAACATTTCCGACTGCCGTAATTTGTGGGGTTCCCTAGGGCTCTATTTTAGGACCACTGTTGTTCCTAGTGTATATTAATGATTTAAATTTAGCAACTGACCTATTAAATTGTATTCTTTTTGCAGATGACTCCAATCTTTTTTATTGCCAGTGTGATATTAATACACTATTTGAAACAACAAACGAACAATTATCGAAAGTTAATGAGTGGTTTATAAGTAAAAAACTTTCTCTAAATGTGGATAAAATCAAACTTATTTTGTTCCACAAAGTGAATAAATCAAAAAATATTCCCATCAAATTGCCTAATCTAATAATCAATAACACTAAAATTAAAAAAGAAAACTCAGTAAACTTTCTAGGCGTAATCTTAGATGAACATTTACATTGGAGTTTACATATAAAAAGTATTGAAAATAAAATATAAAAAAATTTAGCAATGATATATAGGACTTAACCATTTTTAAACAGTAGTTCTTTAAAAAGTTTATATTTCTCTTTTATTCATTGTTATTTAACTTATTGCAATATTGCATGGGCAAGTACAAACCATACAAAATTTAAAAAATTGTACTGTAAAAAAAAACACGCGTGCAGAATAATTTTTGGAGCTAATAGAACTCTGTCTTGTGAGCCTCTTCTGCGTACACTTGGAGCATTAAATATATACAAAATCAACTTACACCAAGTTTTAATGTTCTTGTATAAAACAAATATAGGATTATCTCCTAAAATATATCAATCCTATTTTGACAAAATAGTTTATAAATATCCAACAAAATTTTCAAATAACAACTTTGTTGTCCCAAAATATAATTCAAAACTAACTTCATGTTCAGTTCTTTATGGTGGACCTTACTTGTGGAAAATGTTTCCCAAAATTGTAAATACGCATAAGGTGGTACCACAGGAAAAAAAACAGATTTTTGAAGAAAAAATCAAAATTTATTTTTTAATGTTAATTAGTGCAAAATTTAATGCACCTTTAAATGATATATAGGTTTCAGGTGTTTTTATGTGCTTAAATAGTGTTTTTAAGATTTTATTACACGACAGTATAAAGATTTAGTCCATAGAAACACCTTAGCAACGGGTATTACTCTATTTATGTTGCTTTTTGTTGCTAAAAATGGATAGGAATTTAACTGAATTGAATGTCATATAATATACTTGCATTTGCATTGAATGTCATATAATATACTTTGCACTTAAAAAACTGTCTACTGGGTAATAAAAACTGTGTACTGGTTTTACTCAAATAAAAGGTTTTACTTAATGTTATTCTCTGTTTATACTTTAGAGTGTTAAAATACTACTGTTCAACTGAATGTAAATTAACTATGAGTACAAAAATATCTAGCAAGCAAAATTTTATTAGACATCACAAAAGAAAGTGGAATGGCGATATTCCAAGGAAATGTGCCACAAAAACAAAAATAAAGAACTAACTTAGTGAACCTACCTGTTTCAGTAGCAGGAAACTCAATGGCAGTATAAATATTAATGATTGTTTTTTGGATAGGACTTGTGATAATGATTATTATTCTTTATTCAACTTTAATATTTTAAATATTAAAATTTTAAAGAGATTATATCATCTACAGCTTGTCAAATATGTCATAACTAATTAGACATTGTTGATCAACTTGACAGTCGTATGGGATTTTGCCATGCTTTGAAACTCTTTTGTTACAGCTGCGAATGGAGTAAAGACTTGTAAACCTCAAGTACAATTCATTGTACTTGAGGTTTACAAGTCTCGAAAACTTATAACACTACGAATGTTTACAAGAAAACATTCGTAGTGTTATAAGTTTTCGAGAAATCGGTTGTGGTTTTAGTGCTTTGGAGACATTTGCAAGATGTATGAACTTGCTTTGTTTAAGTGTAAATGGATTTTTGGGTATACAAAACAAAGTAAGCAATGTTATGAAAGTGTAGCATATGACAGAATGAAAAAAGCGTATGATGAGAAGCAAAATGGGGTACCAGGAAAACCAATACATAAGCGAGTAACAATTTATGGTACTTGGCAAAAGCTCTCTTAATAGAGTTGTTACAGCAGTAATAGATGATAAATGTGTTGACGTGCAAATCTTTTCCAAACAATGTAAAAGTTGTCAAGTTTGGGAAAAGAGAAAAGGAACTTCTGCATATGAAACATGGGTTGGAAATCATCAATGTCACAAAAGTAGCCTCCTCATCGGTAGTGGCCTTCTCGGCCTTGAGGAGGTGAATAACAAAAAAAAAAAAAAAAAAATAGTCATCGTAATTCATCAGGATCTATGGAGTCCGCCGGTGCCGTTGAGATCTTTCGTAGATCAATAAGTGAACGCAATTTAATTTACCATGAATACTTGGGTGATGGAGATACAAATTCCTTCAAAATTGTTGTTCTTGACAATCCCTATAAAGATTTTAACATAGTGCCAATCAAACTTGAATGTGTAGGGCATGTACAAAAACGTTTAGGTAATAGGTTACGTAACATAGTGAAATCATACAAGGGTACAAAAAACGCCTCTGGCTGGAAAGGGCAGACTAACTGATAAAACAATTAATACCATGCAAAATTATTATGGCATGGCGATAAGAAAAAATAAAGGAGCACTTTATGCCATGAAAAAAGCTGTGTTTTCCATATTTTCCATTTTACGGATTTTGAAGACCCAAGTTACCGCCATCAGTTTTGTCCAAGAACACCAGATACTTGGTGTAAATGGCATCTAGACTAAATTAATAAGACTAATAAGTATAAACCTACAGCTTGTATGCCTATGTGGATCCATCACATTATTCTTCCAATTTTTAGAGAGTTACAATCTGATCAACTTCTTAATAAATGTTTACATGGAGAAACTCAGAACGCAAATGAGTATCTAAATTCAATTATTTGGACAAAGATCCCCAAAAATGTTTTTGTTAGCAGACAAACACTGGAAATGGGAGTTTATTCTGCTGTTTTACAATTTAATGAAGGCTGTTCTGGTATTACTAATGTCAGGGCCGTGCACAGGATTTGGGGGCCCCGAGCATCCTTCAGTTTAGGGGCCCACCCCCTTTACTCCAAAAAGAAAAAAGGCCTGCTTAAATTTTTTTATTATATTACTGGAATATAAGTATAATTAAATAGTCCAGCTGTTGTTTCTTACAATATTATTTTTCTTGACTTTTGTTTAGCAAACTTTTCAATCACATCATGGAAATCAATATTTTTTGCAAATAGACACTCGATACTCAAAATGGCGAGGTCACTTGTTCGTTCTTGTCCCATAGTTGAGCGCAAAAAATTCTTGATGAGCTTCAATTTACTGAATGAACGCTCACTTGAAGCCACTGTCACTGGAATTGAAGCAAAAATACGCAATGCAATTACTATATTTCTAAAGAGTTCTCCAAGCTTCATTTCAGAAATTTTGTTTAATAAGTCAAATGGGGCAATAAGTCATCACCTTTAATTTGCTCCCCAAAAAAACTTTTGCGTTTCACTTTTCTGTGGACTTCTTCTAAAATTGTAGGCCATTCCTCCCGAACAGATTTGAGTTGACTAATCAATGCTTCAATATTTTCCACCTCAATATCAATAGTTGCTTTTCTTGACTGAATGACCTGGTTGCAGCGGTCAATCAATGTGAGAACTTTCAGCAAAATTCCAGACATGAGAACACATTTGAAGGAGCTCATATATTTAAGGGCACCTCTAATCTCAGTTTTTGCTTTAGGCGTGAGATACAAGCTCTTAACTTTTTTCAAAGATTCAATGATTTGGCTCAAGTGATTATAGAAAGGGCAAATGCTTTCAAGTCTCTCAGTCCATCGTGTTCCTGATTGTCCATGCAAAGACACACCGTGAAGTCTCCTTTGCAATATTTCCCAGCGTTGCGGACTAGCAGAAAAGATCGTATATACGGTTTGAACAGTTCCAAAGAAAGTCTCAGCATCTGTACAGCTTGAGGCAGCATTCTGTCCACACAAATTCAATGAATGACAACCACAGGGTGAGAATACAGACAATGGGTTCTTCTTTTGTAGGATTGCTTGAACACCCTTATATTTTCCTGACATGTTGACTCCATTGTCATAGCCTTGGCCACGGCAGTCTTCAAAACAAATTTTTAATGTTTCCAAAGTTTCCAGAATTAATTCCGCAATATCAGATCCAGTCTTCTTGGCACAATCTGCAAAGATCAAAAACCGCTCTTCAATTAAAAATTTTCCAGGTTCTTTTTCATGTACATATCGAATGACAAACGAACTTTGTTTAGTATGGCTCACATCAAGAGTGGCATCAGCCATAATTGAAAAATACTTTGCAGACTTGCACTTTTCTATAATTTGCCTGCGAACCTCAGCTGCACAAAGGCCAATGAATTCATTTTGAGAACGATTTGACAAGTAATGCGCCTGAAGACGTTGACCCTTGTCCTGTGATTGTTTAACTTTTATCACATGTTCCTTAAGAATTGGGTCATAATGCGATATCAGTTCCAGCAATCCTAAGAAATTTCCACTATGAGAATCTCCAATTATGTCAGATTTTCCACGAATAGCCAATCCACGTTCACCAAGAAACAGAATCACATCCAAGATTCGTTCCAAGATTTTTCTCCAGGCGTCAGCTTCATTGAGAATTTGGCAATTCATCAAATGTTCAATTGACTGATCAGTTTTCATTCGAGCATCCAATTCACGCCACTGAATGTAGCATTATTTATGGATTTTCGAATGCTCATGTTCAAGAATTCGACTGATTTGATTCTTCCACTTATTTTCATATCCCCATCCTCCAATCATTGCAAGGGATGAAGTCATATGTGGAAGTTGATTTCTAGGTAAAAATAATCGGCATGGAAAACAAAACAATGCTGTTTTTGCTGGGCTAAATACAAGCCAATCCCGCGAGAAGGATTCCCCATTCGGCATTCTGCTTTTCAAAACTGACATTGGAAATATGTGATTTCCATTATCTTTTGGCATATCCAGTGGGAAAGGAATGTGACCAGCCATGACAAATTTTTCCAGCTGAGAAGGGGAGAAATTTTCTGTTTCAAATTCACCAATGTTAAATGGCTGCAACAATGCTGGTCCATCACTGCTAGTGGTCCTTGTAGAAGTATTATCACTACCACTAATTTGACAGTCTTCAAAAGTGGTTAATTTCTCTATACTGCCAGCACTATTACAAGAAACAGAAGATTGGATACTACCGTCATATTTTTGCTTCGTTGAGCTAGTCTAAAGGGCATCTGATGTTTTAGGAGTAGTTGTAATTCCAACATCAAATAATGTTTGCCTTCCTTTTTGTAGAGCCGCTTTTTTTACTTTACTGATTTTTAACTTTGATGCACCAGATGGATACGTGCGTTTCATTTTTATTTTTTTTAATACTTTCGTCTAATAGATATATATATATATATATATATATATATATATATATATATATATATATATATATATATATATATATATATATATATATATATATATATATATATATATATATATATATATATATACATATATGTATATATATATATATATATATATATATATATATATATATATAAATATATATATATATACATATATATTTATATATATATATATATATATATATATATATATATAAATATATATATATATATATACATATATATTTATATATATATATATATATATATATATATATATATATATATATATATATATATTATATATATATATATATATATTTATATATATATATATATATATATATATATATATATATATATATGTATATATATTTATATATATATATATAAGAACATATATTTGTATATACAAACATATGTATATATATACATAGTATACATATGTATATATATAAATGTATATATATACATATGTTTGTATATATATTATTATTAATATTTTATTAATCTATAAATTAAATTTTACAATCAAGCAAATCACCTGTAAAAAAACTAATCCAAATACGCCATTTTTAAAATAAGATTTAAACACATTATAACTTTTCCCGCTAAATTCAAGATAAGCATGTAGATAAGATTTAAACAAAAGCTCTTCCGCAGGGATCTTCTATAAATTACGCAACGCTAAATTTATTTTTAAAAAAATTATTAGATCTCAAGCTCATTTTTGAGGCAATTTTCATTAAACTTAATGAGCTATTTTTATTTTTTATGTAAGTTAAAGCTCTTGATGGGGAAAAAGAGAAGGAAAAAAAAACCTGGAATGTTATTGCCGCTGTTGGGGGCCCCCATAGGGTCCGGGGCCCCGAGCAATTTGCTCGGGTGACTCACGCTCTGCACGCCCCTGACTAATGTTTTCAAAGCATTTGGCTTACTTGGAAAGTTTACCCTGAAAACATCAGTTAAACAGGATGTTAGCCGTGTAAGAAGAATGTTGCGGAAAGATTTGATTGAAATAATAAATCAACGAAAGAGACTCAGAGGAATAAATAAAGGACTTTTAGACAAAGAAGAACAAATGAATTCTTATATACCTGGTGAATTTATCTAAGATTATTAAGTGTCTTTTTTTCTTTAAACTTAGTTTTGTCTTCGCCTTCAATTTTCTAGAGTTATGATTTTTGTGAAAACTCTAAATTTCAAAACATGATATCTCATCTAATAATATTGCTTCAGAGTTGATATTTTCACCAATGATTCATTACATATTAAAGAATCATTTAACAGATAGGTTTTTTATGATGTTTTTTACTTTTTCCTACAGAAAGAATTTAAAAATAAAAAGCACCAAATTTTTCTAAATATTTATAAAAAATTCATTAAAATCTGAAAAATCCTTTTAGGCAAAAAATTAAGCGGTTAAATGGAGCAAATCTATCATCAGAACAAGTGTGCAAAGTTTCAACTTCATTTGAAAACTATAACTTGAGAAATATGGTTTCAAAATTTCGCTTTTTAGCCCATATTTTAGGATAAATTTCCGCCATTATGAATAGTTACCTAATATTTCAATTTTTTTTTAATTGGAAAAAACATAAGTATATAATAAATCATAATGCAAATGATTTTATCATAGAATCTGGATTTTTTTTTCTGCGGTACCACCATAAAACTAGTATAGAACAGTTTAAAAATGAATCAAAACAAGCATTCTTACTTATGGATTTTAATATATCTGATTTTAAATGTTTTTTTTTAATTAAAACTCAAATACAAAAAATAATTAATACAAAAATTGTCTCTGAGTGTATCGCCATTTTATTTTATTACCTTAGTTATGGTATTACCTCTATGGCGTTTGCTAATTTATTTACGTTATTTCTATGGTGTATATTAATTTATTTACTTTTTATTTTTAAATCTTAGTTTAAATTTTTAAGTTTTAAGCAAAAGATAATATCTTATTTATTTTTTCTTATTCACTTAATCTTACTCTTTTCTTAAATTTTTATTCTTTAAATTTTTCTTTAAAAGACAACAAATTGTTATATATTTTACTTTTATATTTTAATTTTTTTTTATAAATACTTTGTTAACTATATTTAAGTATCACGGTTTTTGTAAATACGTGAAAGTAGGGCTCGGTGATAAGGCTAAATTAGTCTTTTTCTTGAACAGCTATTATTTATTTTTATTTATGAGCTTTGAAACTGTATATATTATTTAACGGCAAAAAAAAAAAAAAAAAAAAAAAAAATATAAAAAAGTTTTTAAATAAAAAATGAGAGGGTGGAAAGTTTCAAAAAAACATCATTTAAAAGTGAAGGAGAAGGTGATGTTGAATCTTCACCTAGTAGGTTATATTTTGATTTTGTTTTTTTAATTTAGTATCCATATTTCTACACAGATGTTACGTTTAAAAACTAATGCTATAGGTGATTAAATGGTTTCCCATTAGGGAGGGGCAGATTCAACATTTCTTGGTGTTTGAAAAAGCTAACTACAACTAAGAAAAGTAAAACACTCTATATTCAGAAGTTTCGGCATCTGTTTTTAATTGCAATTTTTTGTCAGCCTTCTTCCCTATGGAAAGAGGAGTTAGACAAGGCGACCCTCTCTCTTTTCCGTTGTACGTTTTTGTCGCAAAAGCTCTTGATTTGGTGATCAGAGCGGATAGTATAATATAAGGTTTCTCACTACCAGGAACTCTGAAACCCCTTAAATTACATCAGTAAGCTGTAAGCAATAAGCAGTAAGCAGTTGGCAGTAAGCTGACAAAACTTTTTTGCCAGGGACGTAAAATCTGTCCGCTAATTTTTTGAAAAAAAAAACTGATTGAAAAAGCAAGTGGTTCAGTGATCAATACCTCAAAAACCAAGGGTCTCGCACTTATGGGTTTTGATCCTAAAATTTACCCAGAGTTGGACGACATTGAGTGGAACAAACCGGTTTCAAAATATTAGGTGTTACTTTTTACACTAGACTGAGTGAAACTACCAATTTCAACCGGTTAGTAACTCTAAAAAAAATAGAGAAAAAACTCAAGTTTATGTGACTACGTATTTTGTCACTTCGGGGAAAGACTATGTTGATAATTACGCTTGCAATTTCAAAAGTGTGGTTTCTGGAAAACGTGTTGCCTATTCCCGATTTGGTAATAGAACGATTGCATGAGCCATTTTTGAAAATCTGTGGCAAAAGACTAATTTCAATCGGGTCAAGAAAGAGACACTTTTCTTACCTGTCAAAAGCGGGTGTCTCGGAATTTAATCTCCGAAGGAGCATATTCTTGCACTTCGTCTTAAAACGCTCTTTCAACTGAAAGAAAGCTGAGGGGATAAAACTCACGGTTATCACTACTTTACAATGTATTGGTTGGCGAGTTCACTTAAAATATTTACGAACCAAAACCAAAACCGGAACTTTTTCAGACAAAACAAATTTCCAAAACACTGGGAAAACAAAGCGTCTCAGTACTACAAAACAATAATTTAAATATTGGGCAAAAACGGGTCCCTGTTTAACATCCCCTTTAAAACGACAAAAAACTTTTACTTAGAAATGACAGAAAAACAAAAAGGCAGTCGTGCCAGCAAAACTTTTCTGAAAAAGTTCAACAAAAATAACAATGCCGAGGACCCAAACTTGGAAAAAAAAAACTTTACCTCTCACGCATGCGGACCGAAACACAATACTCTTTTTTTGCCGCATGCTTTTGTTCGTGAACAGACGTGTTTTTTTTTGCTGTGTAAGAATTAATAAAAAAAAAAAAAAAAAAAAGTTTTAAGTTTTTAGTATTTAATTATTTTTAAAAATCTGTTTACACTATTTACATCAGACCAATTACTATGGAAGTTTCTATAAAAAACATCGAAAAACTAATGAAAAGCATGTTAGAGGAACAGAGAAAGACTATTTTAAAGGAAACAGAAAAACTACTTAAAGAACAAGAAAGTAACTTTGCAAAAATCACTTGTGCAAATATGAAAATAATAACAGAAAGACTAGAAAAAATTGAAAGCGATTTGAACAAAGACAAAATAAAAATAAAAGGTATGTTAAAAGATATCAGTGAATTAAAAGAGAGTATTGATTTCCAAGAGGAGATTTCAATGAAGAGGATATCTGAAACTAACAAACGCATAGACGAAGTTAAAAAATTATACAATGAAAAAACACTTCTTAATTCGAATAACGAATCAAATTTTTTGAAAGATATAAAAAAAAAAGTTAGTAGATCTCGAAAACCGATCCCGAAGAAACAATTTGCGAATAGATGGTGTTAAAGAACTACCTGATGAATCTTGGGAAGATAGTACAAAAATTGTTAAAAAAATATTTTCTGAAAAACTCCAAATTAATAAAGAAATTATAATCGAAAGAGCGCACAGATCAGGGTCAATAAAGTCAGGAAAAGAGCGATCAATTGTTTTAAAACTTTTAAATTTCAACGATAAAAAGTTAATTCTGCTAAACTCAAAAAAACTACGCGGAACAGGTGTGTTTATTAACGAAGACTTTGCAAAGGAAACAATGGAAAAGCGTAAAAAACTCTGGGATGAAGTGATTAAATTGAGAAAAGAAGGTAAATACGCAATTCTCAAGTTCGATTCTATTTTTTGTAGAGATCATAGAAAATAATTTTTTTTACAATTTTTTTTTACATTCAGTGTTAAGAAAGTTCTTCTAATTTATAACGCAATCAAAATGTCTGTAACAAATGATTTTAAATCGTTTAGTTGTAATTTTTCAGCATCTGATGAAAAATTTGATCCAGATATTAATTATTTCAATGACATTATTACGGATTGTTCTTATTACTATCCTAACAAATTAGAAGAATTTTTTTATAATTATACAAAAAGCAATAAGTTTGATCAACTAAGAATTCTTCATATAAATATTAGAAGCCTAAACCGCAATTTTGAAAATCTTCTCAATTTGTTACAAGAAACCAACAATTTTTTTAATATCATTTGTTTAACCGAAAGCTGGATAACTGAAAAAGATTTAAAAACTACTTCAAATTTTAATCTTCTTTACTTTGATTTAATTTCTCAAGAGAGACTTATCAATAAACGCGGTGGAGGAGTTCTTATTTATGTAAAGAAAAATATTGCGCATTATATTAGGAATGATTTGAGTGTTTCTGACGGCGACAAAGAAATTTTAACTATTGAAATTCTAAACAATCAAACACAAAACATTTTACTGAGCTGTTGCTATAGGCCTCCAAATGGTGTGGCCGAAAACATGAGCATGTATTTTGAAGAAAACCTATTCAAAATAGGCATTCTTGAAAAAAAAAAGAATTTTATTGTAGGCGATTTCAATATGAATTGCTTCCATTACTTTACGGACATTAAAGTTAAAAATTTTTATGATTCTATTTTTGAAATGGGAGCCATTCCTTTAATAAGTCGCCCTACCAGAGTAACTCCTAAATCGGCTACTCTAATTGATAACATTCTAACAACTGATATTTTTAACAGTGACTTAAATAAAGGTATTTTAAAAACAGACATATCTGACCACTTCCCTATCTTTTTTATCATAAACAACTCTAAAATTATGACCAAAACTAACATAAAAGTTAAATTACGCAACTTTAACCAAAAAAATGTTGAGCAATTTAAAACGCAATTATCATTACTTCATTGGAAGAACATCGACTTTAGTGATAACGCAAACAAAATTTACGATGATTTTTTTAATACATTTTACTCAGTTTATGATGCCAATTTTCCTTTACATGAAAAAACAATAAATCAAAAAAACATTAATTCTCCCTGGATTACCAAAGGTTTAAAAAAATCATCAAAAGTTAAGCAGAAATTATACATAAAATATCTAAAAAACAAATCATTCGCCAATGAGAAAATATACAAAGACTACAAAAATCTTTTTGAAAAAGTTCGAAAAAACTTAAAAAAACATTACTATTCTAAAATTCTCAATAAAGCCAAAAATACTTGTAAACGCTCCTGGGAAATAATAAAAGAAATTATCGGTAAATCAAAACCGTGCTCAGGTTCCCTGCCACACATGATCAAAGTAGATAACAATAATATAATTAATTCTCAAACAATAGCTCACGAATTTAACAAATTCTTTGTTGAAATTGGCCCTAAATTATCTAAATTAATTCCTAACACTGAAACATCATTTAAAGATTTTCTAGTACCGATGGATAATTGCATTCACTCGGATGAGTTATCTAAAGAGTTACTATTTGATGAGTTCGAAAAAGCCTTCAAAACACTAAAAAAAAATAAAGCAGTTGGACCGGACGAAATCAATGGTAACATAATTATAGATTGCTATGAACAATTAAAATATATTCTTTTTAAAGTCTTTAAATCATCAATCGAACAAGGAGTCTTTCCTGATCAATTGAAAATTGCTAAAGTTATTCCACTATTTAAAGGTGGTGACAAATCTGACATTAGTAATTACCGGCCTATTTCTATCTTATCTATATTTTCAAAAATACTAGAAAGAATCATGTTCAATAGAGTATTTAATTATTTTAGTTTAAATAATTTATTATACAACAATCAGTTTGGCTTTAAGAAGAATAACTCAACCGAGCATGCAATTATTCAGTTGGTACGTGAGATTTCCAATTCTTTTGAAAAATCTCAATTTACATTAGGAATTTTTATCGATCTTTCAAAAGCATTTGATACTGTGGATCATGATATTTTACTTTATAAACTTAATTATTACGGAATAAATGAAAGAGTTAGTAAATGGTTTCAAAGTTATTTATCCAACAGAAAACAATTTGTTTCTTGTAATGATCTTAATCATACACAGTTTTTAAATGTTTCCTGTGGTGTTTCGCAAGGTTCCATCTTAGGCCCTCTTTTGTTCTTAATATATGTCAACGACTTGCATAAAGCATCAAATCTTCTAAGTATTATGTTTGCTGATGACATAAACTTATTTCTATCTAACAGTGACATCTACCTACTATTCTCCGTTATGAACAAAGAACTTCAAAACATATCTAAATGGTTTAAAAGTAACAAATTAACATTAAATGTAAACAAAACAAAATGGATTTTTTTCCACCCGCTCTCCAAAAAACGTTCTCTACCCCAAAATTTACCAAAAATTTTTATTGACCATAATGAAATAAAAAGAGATTCTGTAACTAAATACCTGGGGGTTTTCATTGACGAGAACATCACATGGAAACATCATATTAACTATGTCTGCTCGAAAGTTTCAAAAAGTATTGGAATTCTATATAAGGCGCGTACTCATTTAGATAAAAATAATTTAACTAAACTTTATTATTCTTTTATTCATAGTTATATAAGTTATGGAATTATTGCCTGGGGTAGTACTGATCAAAGTAAGTTACAATGTCTCCATCGCCGTCAGAAACATGCGATCCGTGTAATTAATTTTGCGGATCGGTTCTCAAATTCCTCAATATTTTTCAATCAAATGAAAATCCTCAATGTTTATAAACTAAACGTATATAAAAATTTATCTTTTGTTTATATGTGGAAGTATGATTTATCTCCTTTAATTTTTAAAGACCTTTTTATTTTGAAACCTCTAAGCAAGTTTAACATGAGGAATAATAACTATTTAAATAAACCACTCTGTCGAACAAAGTTCAATCAATTCTGTATCACTTATCGTGCAGCTCATCTCTGGAACAAAATTATTTTGCCTAACTTCGGCTTACCCCTAACTTATTCTGTTTTTAAAATTAAATTAAAAGATCTCATTCTCTCTATTGAAAATATCTTAGAATATTTTTAATTTGTCTTATGATATATAATAATTTTGAAATGTATGTTCAATCTTTGTTTTATACTTGTTGACAATTTGTTTCTATTTATCTAAGTACTATTTTAATATTTTTATGTTAATTTTTTACGTTCTCTTATTGTAAAAAGGCGTTTTTATAATACTTTATGTACTCTGTTTTGTAAAAGGCTCCTGACGATAAGATCATTTGATCTTCTTTTAGAAGCCTTGTTTGTATTTGAAAAAAAATATGTAATTTATATATATTACGTCAAATGTAAACAAAAACTTACAAAAAAAAAAAAAAAAAAAAAAAAAAAAAAAAATTCTCTTTCTTATTTTACACCACTTTCTGCGGCCAAAAGCACGAGGCAACAGATTGTTAAAAACAACAAATGCAAAATATGTGGTAAAAATGAGGACAACATTCATATCTTTGCCTACTGTCCTCCATCTGTTGAATTATGAGAGTATTTTAAACATATATATAACTCCTTGACACCCCTCAAAAAATTTTCTCCGATAAAATCGAACTTCTCAATTAAAACAGCAAATCTGTTGGAGAAGAACCCTATTTTGCAACTGCTGTTGACACTCACTCAAAACATCATGGGTGCAATATGGAACAGCAGATGCCGTCACATGTATTTGTGTAAAAGCCCTGTATTTTTTAATTTATAATTTCTTTAATAAAATCTTTCTTTACAAAACTTTCTGAACTAATCTTGAACATTATCTTTAATTATAGTAAAATTTTAAACCTTACCTAATTCTTGATATTTTTCCGCACAATGGTAAAATGGGTAAGAAATAAATATGTTAGTGTATTTTACAAATAAAGTGCTCAATGTTTTTAAAGAACAGAGCAATAATAAATTAGTAAAAAACACTTATCTAACTTTTTTCTTCAACTTGAAGTTTCACCATTGCTGGATCGTCTAGAAGAGTTACTAAATCTAAAAAAAAATTCAATTTATAGAAAAAAATATTTTAAAGTTATAAATAATCATAAAAAAATTTTAATTACTATATTTTTTTGGTTAACGGGAAGTTACAGAAAGTAATTATTAAATAAATTTCTTTGGAATGGGGATAGCTTAATTTGGTCATTTGTTTTTATAATTTTTTAAGAGGTATTTATTTTCGTGCCTACATTTAGAAAATAATTCAGATTTTTTATTTAATAAATTTTCCTAATTTAAATTAATAAATATTTTAAATTTTTCTTGCAAGCATAGCATACATTTTTTTTGGAAATGTTATTATTGGCAGGGGCAGATTTAAGAATAGACCATTGAAAATTAAAAATTTTTTTTTTTCTTTCAAATCTCAAATATATTTTGACAGGATAGTCTCTTTTGAATATTTTTTGTGTTTAAACGATTGTTTGTGGTTGGCATATCGTTTTTTCCATTCCCCCTCGGTTTAGCCAAAATATTGTTTATCAGGATTATTTTGTGAGGAAACAATGCACTTGTAAATTACATTTTTCGAAAGGCATTTTCCATTTAGAGGGCAATCTATTTTTTGTTTACAATTACCATAATCAGTGTTTTTTTCTTTTATATGTTCATTTTTATTAATTAACGCGTAGTTGTGGCCTTTTATAATTCTTTCTAAATTTTTTGTACAACTATAACTTACTTTAATGGAATTTCTGTTAAAAATCTTATGTAATTTATTAGAGGGAAGAAAAATGTTTATTTACTAATTTTGGAAAAATTTTACCTATATTTGTTGAAACATTGTGTAACGTGCTGTACGGGCGTTGAACCAAATTATGTTTCTATTTCTATTACGCTTTTTTGCATTTTTCTTTTCAAATTCTAGCTCGAAATTTTGAAAGCCACTTTTTTTAATCTTCATAAACGGGTTAAGAGGAGTTAAAAAAATTTTCATTAGAAGAGTTTTGGTTTAGCCTATTGTTAATTAAAATTGGAATTTGTTTTAGAATTTGTTTTAGAAAAAAACTATATGTTAAATATTTAAGGCATAAAACATATAAAAAACGAAATAAACTACAAAAAATATAAAAACTTATTTGAAAAAACAAAAAAACATTCTAAAAAAATTTATTATGCAAAGTTGCTAGAAAAAACCAACGGCGACACTAAAAAAACGTGGAATATAATTAAGCAAGTAATTGGTAAAAATAAATGTGTAACAAATAATCTCCCCCAAAAGCTTTTAATTGACGGGGAAATGACTTACAATAAAAAAAAAATAGCTGAAAAACTTAACTCATTTTTTCTTGAAGTAGGGCCAAACTTGGCGAGTAAAATTCCGCCAAGTACCATAGAGTTTGAATCTTATATCAAACCGTGTAATACTATTATGGAAGAATCTAATTTAAATCTAAGCGAGTTAAGAAATGCTTTTAATAGTCTTAAAAGTAATAAAAGTGCCGGCATTGACAAAATTAGTGTAAATGTTGTTAAATCAGTTTACGATATCATTGAACCGTCATTATTTCATATTTTTAACCTTTTATTAAAACTAGGTGTTGTGCCAAAAAAACTTAAAGTTGCCGTAATCACTCCAATTTTTATATCTGGTGACGAAACTAATATTTCCAACTACAGACCAATTTCCGTCTTACCTTGCTTCTCAAAATTATTGGAAAGAATTATGTATAGCAGACTTTATAACTATTTGATGTCAAACAGTTTGCTGTACAGTAAACAATTTGGGTTTAAAAAAGATAATTCAACTAACCAAGCGGTAATTGAACTGATTAATCATGTAACAAATGCATTCAATAATGACTATTTTACCTTTGAGTTTTTATTGATCTGTCAAAAGCCTTTGACACTGTTAACCATAAGATACTTATAAAAAACTGGAACTCTATGGAGTAAGAAATAAAAACTTACTTTGGTTTGAAGATTATCTAGCAAACAGGTCACAATGTATTATTTATAAAAAAACTGAAAAAGAAAAACACATAACTTGTGGTGTGCCCCAAGGTTCAATCTTAGGACCATTGTTATTTTTATTGTATATAAATGATTTGTACTTAGCATCAAATATTTTAAATGTTATATTGTTTGCAGACGACTGCAATCTTTTTTATTCCGACAAAAACATAAAAGTTCTCTTTAATATATTTAATGAAGAACTATTAAAAATAAACGAGTGGTTTACAAGTAATAGGCTTTCGTTAAATGTAGAAAAAACTAAATTTATCTTATTCTCCAAACCTAGTAAAGGTGATGATGTTCCTCTAAAATTACCTAATCTTATAATCAATAAAACATTTATTAAAGGGAACCAATCGTTAATTTTTTAGGAGTAATACTAGATGAAAATTTGTCATGGAAACCACATATAAAATACATAGAAAATAAAATCTCAATAAATATTTCCATATTATATAAAACTAAACCATATCTTAACACTGCTTCCTTAAAAAAAATATACTTTTCATTTATTCATAGTTTTATCTCGTACTGTAGTATTGTATGGGGTAGTACTAATTATAGTAAATTAAAAAAACTTTATAGTAAGCAAAAACACGCATTCAGGATTGTATTTGGTGCACACAGAACTTTTCATTGCGAACCTCTTTTAAGGAAGCTTGGTGCCCTAAGTATCTATAAACTTAATATACACCAGGTTCTACAATTCATGTTTAAAATAAAACGTGGGCTTTCTCCTATTGTGTTTTAGTCTTACTTTAGTGAAATCTCGCACAAGTATCCTACTAAATTTTCAATTAAAAACTTCATTGTACCAAAAACTAATTTAAAACTAGGTTCTTACCAAATTCAATATCGTGGACCGTTTCTGTGGAAACATTTTTTAAAATTTATTACAAAAAAAAAAAGTATTCAAAACATCTCTTTGGAATAATTCAGGAAAGAATCTAAGAGTCTCTTATTGCAAAATGACCTTGATTTAAAATATCTCTTTTAAAATAAATAATATAAATTATCTAAAAAATAGTTATTGACACTACTTCTCTTTTGTTGCTGTTTTATTTATATTTAACTTTTGTTAATTTTTGATATATTGCATTATATTTTAACACTTATATTTATATTGTAACTAACGTGTAAAATGCTTATTATGTACTTTGCTACTTTTCTTTTTTTATATATAAGCTGACGATTTTTTTTTCAATGTAAATGGGGCTCGATGATAAGACAGTTTATGTCTTCTGCTTGCTCCAGCTCTCTTATTTATTAACACGATTTATTTCATTGTAAATTTTAATATACGGCAAATATATATTAAAAAAAAAAAAAAAAAAAAAAATTTGATGGGGATGGTTCAAATTCACATTAATTTACAATAATTCGTCATAAGGCTTTTTGTAGGGCTTATAGGAACTTTCTGAGAGGTTAAATGTGACATTAAGAAAATTCACTATTTTTAAATTTATGTTTATTTCAATTCAAACATGAATGGTTTAAACAGCACACTGACATGATTGCAGTTGCGTCATGTCTGAATGCGACATTTATACAAAGACGAGCCTCGATAAACAAAGGTCTAGTTAATAGAGTTGATAGAATTGTATCAATTTTGGAAAAACATTTATGTTTCTCTGATGTGGAAGTGGTAAGATTTTATTTAATTTCTTTTGCAGTTCATATCTTACCATTATTGCAAAAAATATATGTTAATAATTTTATGTTTGATATATGTAAGATGTTTATCCTGATAAAATATCCCTTAGGTTTTCTATGCATTTTAAAATTGCAATGTTCCTACACTTCCTTTTTTTTTTCTATTCAATTCAGATTGTTAGTGAGGTAGCATGTGTATTAAAATCTTCTGTAACAATTGATTCAGCCTGAGAAAGCTTGACTGAAGAAATTGACATGCTCCTGTATTTTGGAATACACAAGTTGAAAGTGCCTCGTCCACCACCACCCAAAGCAAATACTGGTAAGGACGCATGCATTCATGATGACTACTTTCATGACAGTTGTAATCATAATATTGACAAAATAAAAAATGTAATCATAATATTGACATTAAAAAAAGGAAAAATAGGGTATATTATTTTAGAAAAAACTGTCAGTATGAATGAACATAGATTTTTATTTATATTTTGAAATTTATTGGATATTATTAAATTTTATGAAAAGTTACATCAAGCATAGATATGAGTTAAATTTAATTTAAGATAAAAAAAATCCATATCAATACATAATAAATGATAGAGATAAGGCAATTTAGGATAAAATGTTCTGAGAACAATGAAGAAAAAAAACTTTTTTTAAAAAGAAAAAAAAAAAAATTAAGAATAAAAATTCTACAAACAAGAAAAAAAAAAGAAAAAAAAAGAAAGAAAAGAAAAAAGGTAAAAGAAAACATTTAAACGAAAAATAAAATCAACTAAAGAGAAGAAGAAATAAATGTTTTAAAAGAAGAAAAGAAAAAGAAATATCTGAAAAAAAATTAGTAAAGAAGTATAGAAAATAGAAGTTAACAAAAAAAAAGTTAATGAATGAAATAAATAAAAAGAATGGAAAGGAAAGAAAAAAAAACTATTTATCCTTCGAAAAAAGATCGGCATATTAGGATTTTTTTATTTTTTCATATATTTCTTTAGTTTTCTTTCATATATTTTGTAGGATTCTTTATTTACGATTTATTTTTTAGTTATGCTGTCATGCGGTCTTGTAGTAATGATTTTTCTTTAGTTTTTTAGTGTATAAAGTTTTATTATTTTTTGTAAGCGATTTATTGTTTTATTTTTTAGTTATTAATTACTTTTTAATTGTGATATATAATCTGTTATATTTTTTGTTTTTATTTTTCTTTTAAGCCATTTATTATATGTTTTATTCTACCGTGTATTCTTTATATATGTTTGTAAATCAGCTTAAAGCGGACATATATGTATAAAAAATCCATCCTAAAACGGATCGTGTCGTACAGCGGACAAGTTGCTGTCCGCTTTGCGTTTAGCGAAGTTACTTTGTTTATGTTATTAAAAATTAGACTATAGTTTTAAAATTGTTTATAAAATAAATAGAGTTAAAAATAAAGCGATTCGTTGATGGATCTCTTCAAACTTGTCCAGACATTTATATAGAATTTGTTTTTCATAGTTTATTTGAAATTCTTCTTTTTTGCCTAAGTTAAAACTGTTAATAAATGATATTTATTTGCTATTTAAGTTATTGGTACCTTATATAAAACAATAATTTTATAAAGTGTATATCTTATACTACATACAATCTTGAACAAAATTTTGAACTTAGAAAACAGAACCCAGTAAACACGATTTAGTTGGTTCAACTGAAGGGCCGGTATTGGCTATAGATGGCTAACTGTTGTCAATTCCGTGCCAACCATTAAACGACTGTGTTTTTGAACCGTAAATTTTTCCGTAAGTTTTGTGAATGCTCAATGCAACTAAGGCATGGTACACGTTTTTCCGAACAAAAATATAATTTTTTTCAATTTTAATATTTATTCAAGTTTTTCATTAAAAAGTATGACATATTTGGTATGTATGGAAAGATTATTTTAACCACTATTATAATTTAGTTATGCGACTATAAAAAATTGTCAAGCGTAGTTTTATTTAGAAAAGATGTAATTTTCAACATAAAGTAACTTGGGGCTTGGCTATTAATAAGTCCGTGGATTTGATTTTTTCATAAAAGCACGTATTGGTGTTTATTTTCAATGAATGTGACATTTATAACTAGACATTATTTGCAAAAATTATCTATGAAAAACTATTTTTTTGTCAAAATTGAAGTTATTATTTTCAATACCACACCTAAATGAGTACGTTTAACAATAATGTCACATTAGATTCAGATAAACTATGGTAGTGTTAATTTTTCTACAAAAGTCGTTTTTGCATAAATAATCATAACATTTAGCCTCATTCAAAAAGCTGTTTTCGGTATTTAGTATCGTTTTTTGAAGTACTCGGGAATTATTCGGCAATCTTGAAAAAATAATTTATTCCATTCAGAATGCGTAAACGATTAAAAAAATAGTAAGGGTCTGCGTCTCGTCAAAAATTTATTTCAATAGCAATACCAAAACAATTCCATTATAGTCTTGAAATGTTTCAAGACATATCAATACTTTTTCAAAGTATAAAATAATTTCAAGAAAATCAAGACTTGACAAGACTTTTCAAGACCAAAAATTAAGTCTTAAAATTGTTTTCTAAATTACAAGACTTCAAGTGCATTTTTCTTTTAAAAATTTGGAAAGGAATTTTTTTTTTTCTCAAAATATTTATTTATCATATTTTTTCACAAAAAAATCATAGAACTGTTTTCAGTATGTAAATGTTTAGTTTTAACTTGAACTGATTAGCATTCCATATCACTGATTAATGGTTGATGAATCAGTACTTGACCCAATGATGACATTATCTTCCTGGAGATGCGGAGCTTCATCAAACTTATCTTTGGAGGTAAGTTTCCATCGACGAATTTCAACACGGTCAAAATTTTACTGAATATAAAGAAGTTTATCAACTTTCTCAGGCTGAAGTCTAGTTCTCTTGTTCTTAATTTAATGATTTTGCATCGCTGCGCTTTAATGTCTTCAAAAACGTGATGGCAGTTTTTGCGAATTTAAAACTATTTAAAATTCGGCAATACGCATAAAAATAAGAAGAGTGAGTAAAAATTTGGACAATCTAAAACACTCCTTTAATTGAACGCGTAGTAATTAAACTGTAATACTAAAATAAATTTTGTGACGTCACATTCGACTAAACCCCCTCCCTCTCCTTTGACACAAAATTTTGCTTTCCCTAAACCGCCCCCCCCTCCCTCATTTGGCGTGACGTACTTTATTGATGACTCCTTAGTACTAGGTTAAATTTGTGAACTCATCATTGTAAACTTAGAAATCTTTCAGGTTGATTAGTCTAGTCTTAATATAAAAAATACCAAGAAAAGTCTTGTTATTTCTTGAATTACTAATTATTTTTTAAGGTTGGTCTTGATTCATTCAAGACTTTTCAAGTCAAGACTGAAATGGTCTTGTCTCGTCTTGTCTTGGTATTGTTTTGTCTTGTCTTGCTAAAATAAGTTTAACAAGACTTTTTATATCAAGAAGCAGATCCTTAAAAAATAGAGGCGGTAAACTTTATAAACAAATTACTTTCATTTTCAACTCGTTTTGTTTTTATATAAGTACTAAACTTTAATTGACATTTGGTTTCTTTTATTTTTATAACAATAATTTAAAGGAGCATAAGTTATTTTTAACCTATCCCAGTAAGCACAAGACGCATTCTAGACGTTTGTAGACGTCTAAAGCTGGTCTAGATAAAGACGCATTATTAAAGACATCTTAAATACGTCTTCTATACTTGAAAACCTATACGTCTTTTCACTTAACGTCTTTTATATGTCTTTTAAAATGCGCATTTATAAAAAGACATCTGTTAAACGTCTTTAATTAGCGCGCATTCTAATGCATATATAC
Organism: Hydra vulgaris; assembly: GCF_038396675.1. Classification (NCBI taxonomy): domain Eukaryota; kingdom Metazoa; phylum Cnidaria; class Hydrozoa; order Anthoathecata; family Hydridae; genus Hydra; species Hydra vulgaris. The sequence goes on along the minus strand of NC_088921.1, from coordinate 4,957,586 downwards.
GTGCATTAAATTTTTTATAACAGTCATACATATGTAAGCTTACATACGTAGAGCGGTTTGTACATATGTATACATATGTACAAACCGCTGCGTTTTGTGTATATATATATATATATATATATATATATATATATATATATATATATATATATATATATATATATATATATATATATATATATATATACACACAACGCATATATATACAAACCGTTGTGTCTAAGTATATAACATAAGTCTTTTATAGCCTTAGTTATAATAGTGCTATTATAACGACTGTTAAAATAATATTTGATCAATAAAAATATTTTACTAACAATATTATACATATATATTATATCATATATTAATATACCGCTTTATAAAATATAATGAAAAGTTACTCCTTAAAATAAAGTCAAAATTGTGAGGACCCGATCCCAGTCTAAGAAACTTTGCACTCTCCGCAAAGCTAAACTATGCTCATAAAAATGCTCATAAAAATTAAATTTTTATAAATATATGTTTATTACGTAATTTAATACACCGATTGAGCTTTGTAACGCGCCATTATGATTTGGGAGTTCGAGACCCCGTTGGAGGGGTAAAAGTAGAGACAACGTATCAAATCTCCCATTAAAACTTGAGAAAACGAAGTATAAACATCTATCAAAAGCATTCAAATAAAATTTATTTAATTATAAAGTATAATCTAAAAACAAAATTTGTATTTGAAGATGCCGAAAGTTAATTGTGCCGTAATTGGTTGTACAAATAGTACATATAGATTGAAAAAATGGAAAAAAGAACTATGCAATGAACACCAACAAAATATAAGAAGTGAGGAATGCCAATTATGCGAAAAGCCATTTTTATTATATAAGTTTCCATCAGAAAATCAAAAAAATAAAGAAAGACAATTATGGGTCAAAGCTTTAAGAAGAGAATTTATAAATAAGACATTATGGCAGCCAACAGGTAGTGATAGGGTATGCTCCATACACTTTGTTGATGGAATTCCTTCAACTGCAAACCCTACGCCTACTTTATGTCTTGGATATGAAATAAAAGCTAATAAATCTAGAAGAAATTTATTAAAACACCCTATACCATTAAAAAAGCAAAAAACTTAACTGCACTGCTGGTACCAGTTGTTCAACTTTTATGACACATGCTTTAACGACCTCACCTCACTTGCTTCAACCAACTGATTCTAATAATATTTCAACTTTTATGACACATGCTTCAGGACAACCATATCATTCTAATGATATTTCAACAGATTTAGATGAAGAAAATAATTCACCACAAACAAATATATTATTTTTCTCACCAGTATCTGATCATTCGTATTGCTCTATACAATCAATTAAAGTTTGCAAAGTATGTGTTGACAAGAGTAATTTAATTGAATCACTTATCAGTAAAGTAAACACGTTAACATTAACTGATGCTAAAATGAACTTTTATACTGGTTTATCAACAATCACATTATTTGAGAGTTTGTTTCTACTAATCAAACCATATTTACCAAATTTATTTTATTGGTCTGGTCCAAAAAGGTTTACTAATTCTAAAAACAAGAAAAAACATGCTTTAATGAAAAAATCAAAAAAACTATCACAAAGAGACGAGTTTTGACTTGTTTTAATACGATTAAGATTAGGACTTCTAAATCAAGACTTGGCCGATCGTTTTGGCATATCCCCAGCATTGTGTTCACGCACATTCACAACTTGGAATAAAATGTTAAGTCAAGTTTTAGGAAAAGCATTAGTTGTATGGCTTCCACGAGAATCTATTCGTAGCAATCTGCCACCTGTTTTTGTAAAAGCTGGTTATCAAAAATGTAGAGTAATTCTTGATTGTGCAGAAGTTTTTATAGAACGTTCAAAGTCTCTTGATAAGCAATCAAGCACCTGGTCAGACTATAAGCATCATAATACATTTAAATTCTTAATAGGTGTTAGTCCAAATGGATATATTACATTTCTTTCATCGTGTTATGGAGGAAGAGCAAGTGATAGGTTTATTACAAGAGATAGTGGTATTTATAATCTACTAGAACGAGGTGACGAAGTTATGGCTGATCGAGGTTTTCAAATTCAAGAAGATTTAATTTTAAATTTCTGTACTTTAGTTGTGCCCCCTGGTGCCCGCTTAAAAAGCCAGTTAACCGCCGAAGAAGTTCAAAAAACAAAACATGTTGCAAATCTGAGAATACATGTAGAGCGAGCTATTAACCGTATTAAAACGTACAGAATTCTAAATGGAAGTATGTCGATTAGCATGCTGCAACATGCAGATGATATTTTACTAACGTGTGGTGCACTTTGTAATTTAAAATCAAAACTTATAGCTGACCCTAAACCAAAAATTAGTACTCATTAAATAAATTTTTTGTTTCACTTAATTGTTTTTATTTGTAAAATATTTTTTGGGGGTTTTATTACTTATTCCTGTGCCTTTGGGTGTTCTTATTTTGTCTAATCTATAATAGAGGTTGATTGGTTAATTGGAGGTCGAATAATTTACTTTCAAATCTCAATCGTTATATTATTGTCTAATCAACAGGCGCGATTTAACGGGGAAGGGGTTGTCTCAACCCCTCCCTATAAAGGTAATTTCCAAGTTATATATTTCATAGTTTGTATTTTCAAGAATATAGTCGGCTAGTCTGTAGATATGGAGTTTTAAAAACTTTTTTTTGGAAGGCAGTGGCACCATTTAAGGATCCCCCTCCTTTAATTAATTGAATCTCCACTGGTAATCAATGCACCGATTAATTGTAATTTATTTAAAATGAAATTAACAAATTAAATTAAACAAAATAAAATAATTTCATACTTTACGCCTAAGACATATTCACAAAAATAGTGGATGCCAAACAAATCTAGTACTTTTTTTTTAAGTTGAAGGATCTGCAAATTTAAAATCAGCTACAGGCGGCATAAATTCTTTGTCTCACTTTGATATCAATGACTTCTTTCAGGGGCTGCACGAAGAGGTGTTTTTCTTGGGGTGTCATAAGCGCATATTGCTGACTAGGACCAACGATGTCCATATTTGCCGACTACAAATCAAGACTAGAGTAGGGGGAGATGTTAGACACCTATCGCCGGTCCTTACTTCTTTAAGTTTGATTACGATGTCTTTATTTGCAAACTAGTTTAAAAATTTAAAAAAAAAAATGTAAAAATACAAACCCGCAATAGCAGTATTTTTGGGTTTGCAAAAACCATAAAAACTACCAACCCAGAATTGTAAAATACTACCCCGGGATTATTTTATGTTTCAAAAACTAATAACTTGGTATTTCATTATTTTCAGCAATGATACTTACTTCACTTGACAAATCTTCAACATTGTTTATGGACTTTAAGGGTGGATGCAAACTTTGTAGGAAGGGGAGGGGCGATTTTAATATTTTTTGATTTGGTGGATCCAGAATACCTTGTAAGGGGAGGTGGGCAATTATCAGATTTAATGATTTGTAAGCAAGCAATCACATAATTTTAAATTTGCACCAGACAGTTTTTTTTTAATGTTATTTTATTCAGGCCCAGGCTCCCAAATTTATTTTCGTTTTTAACCCCTACCCCTATGGATCCGCCTTTGATGGACTTATAGATATATACATATGAGATGATTTAAGTTTATAAAAAGTACTGAAGGTCCAACATTTTTAATTTGTCACCACCTTTTTACCATATAAATTTTATGAAAGTATAGGAAAATTGAGACCCTGCAGGAGAGGTAAGGAATATTATAATGAAGTACAAAAATCAAAGCAAAAACTTCTTAATAAAATTCAATTAATTAAAAAGAAGACCACCAAAACTTAAATTATATGTAACAATGGTGAAAGTTAACGTCAATTTTCACTATCTTTACATATAGTTTACTTAGGTTAAACAAATGGAAAAGAAATGAAAAAGTTTGTGAAGATTTCTATTTAAATTTCATTCACCAACATTAAAATATAAATATATCCTCAAATCACAGTATTATCACAGTATATATTTTACTGACAAACATTAAAAAATAAATTTTATCAAGAAATATTTTAAAAACAAAAATAATAGAATTAGAGAAAGATAACAATTAAGAGACAAGGCAAAAGTGGAAAAAAAATAACTTAGTTTTTAAAAATATGATAAAAACCTAAATGTAAAAAAATGTTTTTTGAAAAGATTTAGATTATGTGCTAAAAATAGATTTCAAATAATAATCTTTATAATAATTAATATATTTTTCCTTTAACAAATTCCACAAAGACACATCAAAATTAATTTTATCAACAACTATGCCATGTGGAGTCCATACAACAAAGTATGTAACACTGCACCTTGTAACAGCCATTTGTAACATACATTGGGTGTAATAAGTATGGTTAGTTTTAAGTTTTACATTGACACCCTCTTTTATTAAATATGGAAAATTTAATTCTGTTGGTGTTGTAAAATTAATCTTGTAAGGGCATTTCACCCCAATACATGCTTTAGGACAGCAATCACATGACATTATTCGGTCTGGACTTGCTCCAGTGTAAGGATGTTCATAATCCAGGTAAAGTCCACATTCAAAAGTTATGATACCCACCAACAGTTTTTTAACTTTATCCATATTCGTTGCTACCTCATGAGTTTTAGAGGCAGTTATAACACTTTTTATCGATAGTGATACCAATTTTCATTTTCATTTTGACCTCGTGTTACTAACTCTATTTGTTTTATATTTTCAGCTGACATGCTTACTTTTAAACTTGTAAAAAATTCAGAACAACACGAAGAGGTAGAAATTAAACTGTCAATGCTTGGCAAATCAACTGGTGGCATATCAACGTTTGTCAAAACTTCACGAATAAAGTCTATTTTTGGCTTTGGAACAGCAGTAAACAAAATGCTTGTCGGCACAATATTCTCAAGAGCAGAAGCTACATCATTGATATTTAATAACTGCACTGTATTATTTGATAGAGGATTATATTTTTCTTTTTGTATATCTACTAAGTTTCTCTTTTTTTTACCTTTTTCGCCAAAATCTTCACGACTAAAGTCAAGATCATTGATTTTAGAAGGTGCTACTTCTTTTCGAGATGGCAGCCATTCATTTGAAGTGCTTGTACATGCAGGGTTTGGTTATCCGTTTCTTACAGCAGCTTCAACTCTATACATTGCTGCAGCAACATGATTACAAGTTTGACCCATGCCAGCCATGTATGTGCAATGACAGGCTTTTGTTTTTGCACTTTTTTCTAATACTAACCACAGTTTATGATATTTATCATTAATAGATTGTGATCTTCGACATTCTGATTTAAATATACAATAATTACTTCCTGTTAAGTTATGATACATAAGAGGCTGAATCCAGGAAGATTTATAGTAGCTGTATGCTTTTGAGTTTTTATAGTCACTTAAATCTTTACTTCCTAGTTCTGATGGATTAAACATTAAATAGGTAAATATATCTGGATATAACAACATTGGCCAGAATGGCATACCCTCTTGTTCGTCCATCCAGCCATCAAGAATTTTAAATGGATCAGGTATTTGCATATTGTCTAATTCAAGTTTCAAATTATATTCTTTTTTTAAATCTGCCTCAACTTCTACTGCTGTTTTTATTGGTAGAACATTGTTTTCTATTGCAGCAAATACATGAGCGACTAACTCTTCCTTTTTACCATTTAACTTTTCCTCTTAACTTTAGATAGTTTTTTAACTCTTCAACTTTCATCTTTGAAATTGTACTCCATGATTGATTTTATAGTAAATATTTGTTTTAGCAGTATTAGATGTTTATACTTCGTGCTTAATGTTATTTTCCGTGAAAATTCACGGAAATTAAGAAGCAATTTTGGCTATTTTCCGTGAAAATTCACGGAACTTAATTTGAGGAGTTTTTGCTATTTTCCGTGAATATTCACGGAAATTAAGAAGTGATTTTGGCTATTTTCCGTGAAAATTCACGGTACTTAATATGGATGAGTTTTCGCTATTTTCCGTGAAAATTCACGGAAGTTAAGAAGTGATTTTGGCTACTTTCAAAAAAAGGCAATAGTTTAATCGTCTTACCCATTAAAGTTAAACCATGCTTTAAGTTCAGATTGTCGTAAAAATAACGTTGTTAATAAGTTTAGAGTTTTCTATACTAATTCAATCTATAGCATTTTCTGAAATTTCCTCAGAGGTGCAAGATATACCTGAGCTGGTTATTTTTGAACTTTTCTAAATGGTTTGAAGAGTATGAAACTTTTATGCATAACTATAGTTAAAATATTTGTCAACAAATAATGTATGCTGTGAGACAACCTATTCATAAATGCCCATAGAGTAGTTGACTTATACACTACAACAAAGCAGGTCGGAGCACTCAATATAATTAAGTGTTGCCAAATATTCGTGGCATCTCTAATAAATATCTCTTGTCACAATGTAAACCATATTGCACACGCTTTTTAATTTATTTAGGACACTTTTTTAGTCATCTCTAAGGATAGATGGCATGTAGTAATTTCGACAATTTAACTGGTAATCAAATATTGAAAAGTGTGCTCACGGAGAAATAAGTAAATCGTAAAGAACGTGGTAGTAGTATTGTTTGGTTTAAACACACTAAATTCTTTAGATACACATATGTGGTGCAAAAATGTGTATGCGGAGAAGGATCCCCATGAAATTGTAGGAAATTTAACTACTTAGGTTGAGCAAATGAGCATAAATGTACAAATCTATATATAAAACACAGTCGACAATCCCTGGCTTTTTAATACGGAGAAGAAAAAAACTTCCTTAATAAAGGGGAAAGTTTAACTAATAGGTACTTGGAAATAATTTTAATAGGTGAAAGGCTTGCTTGATAAAGCGCTAACTTAAAGTCGCTCAATAAGATGATATAGTTTATAGTTTATTACTTTAGAGTTAATAGAGATATAGGATAATATAGTTTATCGTTAATAGAGGTTTATTTTTATTACCTTTGGAGCAGTTTCAATATCATAACAACATGATTGACAATCACATATTGTGATAATTAAATTAACAATAAAGTCAGCTCATATTGCGAAAATTTCCATTCTTAAAGAATTATTCTATTCACTTTACACATAAATACATAATTTAGTATAATATAATTTTTGTAAAATTTATTATATATTATATATATATTTAGTATACATTATAAAGCGTAAATCATAGCCATTCCAATAACAAAATAGAAATAAAACATTTCTAGAAGGAACCTCTAAGTTGCGCTTATGTCACAGAGCTTAGCTAATAGTCAAGACAGCTTTATACAGTCTTTCATATAATGAATGAAAGGTTTAAAGCTGTTTACCTTGCAGTTATGTTATCATACCTTCCAGCACTACTGCAGAGAGTAACTAATGACTAACAGGTACGTAAAATGTTCATAAGGTTAAAGCCTTGCATAAATGAATTGTATTAAAAAAAACAGATAAATTCTGTCTAACCGTTGTTCTTTTGGTGTGCCGATATTAACAGGATATATCAATTAACGCTAAAAAGTCTAAAAAATGTCAAAGTTAAATTTTAACAAATTTTAAATAAAAGACAAATTATAATTAGTATCTCCGTATCGTT
>NC_088921.1:4862500-4945000 GCF_038396675.1 Hydra vulgaris | reverse complement strand
ATTTAGATTATTATATATTCTTGCTTGAATGTGCACGGAACTAAAACTCTAAGGTTTAAAAACATAAGAATCACAAAAATAAATAATATAAAAGATAATTAACTTACATGCTATTATGTTATTTATTATAATTTTTTATAAATGTTTTATTTACTTATTTAAACCCTGAATTTAAAATTCTAAACTTAATTTTTACGTCCTTAATTTATTGATTTTGCATTGCTGCGCTTTAATGTCTTCAAAAACTTGATGGCAGTTTTTGCGAACTTAAAACTATTTAAAAACTATTTAATCTTTACGCATAAAAATAAGGAGAGAGTAAAAATTTGGACAATCTAAAACACTCCTTCAATTGAACGCGTAGTAATTAAACTTTAATACTAAAATAATTTTTGTGACGTCATGTAATACTAAAATAATTTTTGTGACATTTGACTAACACTCTCCCTCTCCTTGTCACAAAATTTTGCTTCACCTCCCCCCGCCCCAATTAGCGTGACATACTTTATTGATGACCCCTTAGTACAAGGTTAAATTTGTGAACTCATCTTAGAAATCTTTCAGGTTGATTAGTCTAGTCTTGATTTAAAAAATACCAAGAAAAATCTTGTTATTTCTTGAATTACTAGTTATTTTTTAAGGCTGGTCTTGATTCATTCAAGACTTTTCAAGACAAGACTGATATGGTCTTGTCTCATCTTGTCTTGGTATTGTCTTGTCTTGTCTTGCTAAAATGAGTTTAACAAGACTTTTTATTTCAAGACGCAGACCCTTAGTTACAATATCAAACCATTCTTCAAGATCATCTTTAAACATGTCATCTTTTATCCTGTCGATTTTTTGTTGCCGTGTTCTGTGTACCTTTAAAGCCAGATAGTTCTGTTGCAGGTTGGACAGTTTTCTGACACATGAGTTAACCCGCTGTTTGGTATCTTGGATTTCATACAAATATAAGTTACTGCATCTCAAGATTTTAACTTTCAGGAAGAGTTTTTCCTTCACTTAAATGATAAAACTAGAACAGTTAAAGTACATCCAGTATATTTGGTAATTTTGCTGTAGATAACTGATAAATTGGCTTTCCAATAAGCTAGTGCTTAGGAGCAGATCTCAAACTGGATGATGCCATTTTATAGTTTAGTTTATAGTTTATTACTTGAAAAGTTTAATAGTTCAATTTTAGTTTAACATTAGTTCAATATTGATTCAATAACATTAACACTTGGAAAATAAACATCCAGGTTAGAACTCAGAACACAAGTAAGTTTGACATAAATTTGCTGTCTTATTGTGCCCTCCACTATATACAGCCTTTCAACACCATGGACTGAGATTAAAGACCACACCATTACTGATGTTGGATACTTCACAGTTTTTACCAGGCTGTTGGGAAAGTGTTTCTAATCAGAACAACATTGAACATTCTGGAACTAGTTATCAAAGACTTGATTAGTTGACTTATCACTAAAGACAAAAGTCTTTAGTGATGAGTCCCTAAAGATAAAAGTCTTTAGTGATGAGTAAAAGTTTAGCTCAAAAGAGAAAAGACAGCTAGTAGAATGGTCATTAGCATCATAATCAATTGCCCAAGGATAATACAAAAACATACTGATTGTCTATTCATTTTAAATTTAATAACTCAAAAAACAAAAAATTTATTTGGAAGTGTTTTACTCCATTAAAAACTAGTGTAGTGCCAGCCTGGATGAGGTGACAACAAAACAGCTCACAGAAACTTTTTTGAAATGTTGTTTTTTTGGCATGTGTGATAATTTTCTCTCTGATGTGGAAAGTTTTGAGGTTAGACGAGCCTCTTAATTCTAGCCTCTGCTTTATAGCTTAGAGCACCTTTTGAATCAAGTTTAACTATTCACTGATTTCCCACTGTGTCACAATCCCCAATTTTAATAAAGCCTCCACTTTAACTCATTTTTTCCCTGCAAAAGTGCATAAAAATTTATATTAAATACAAAAAAAAAGAATTAAAAAAAAATAAAATAGGGTTTGACATACTACATTACTTATTATTTCAAAATTAGAAGTGCCCATGTTTTATTTTTCATAAAACAACAACAATAACAGAAGTAAAAGGTTATATATTATATGTATAATTCTAAAAACAATACGTTACTCACCAACTTTACATGAAATTATTCTCTAATTTTTTTTTTTGACAATTTATTTAACCATAAAATCAAAAATTACAAATTTAATTATAATTTACAAAGTTAGGATTGGTGTCACTCATATAGTTAAAAACTAGTCAATAAAGTGAGACCATAATAAAATAAACAAATAAAATTAAAAAAATATTAAAACAAGGAAATAATGAAGAAAGTTAACTACATTAATACAAGTAATAAAAAATAAAGTAATAGGAACAATAGCATTAAAAAAGTTGCAATCAGAACAAAAATATAAAGGTGTAATGCTAAGAAAAATGAAAAAAAAAGAGAGTATGAACGGATGAGATAAGATGAGTGAGAAAAAATTGTAAGAGAAAACAAAAATTTTAATCACATAAGTTCAGGATAGAGTGAAAGAGAAATTTTTTTGCAGAAAAATATAAAAAAGCAAAAAAAATGTATATACATACACTACTACATACAACATTAAAACCTATATTACGCATTATATAGATTAGTTTAAAAAAGTAAATATCAAGATATAGAAAAAGCAACAACAACTAAATTGACAGAGAAAAATGCAAAAAAATAAATACATTCAACATTTTTTGTATACATAAATACACAACATATAAACAATGTACAAAATTAATTAAAATTGTTCTTTTTTAACTCAAAGAATAATCAAATTGTTTTCTACCAGCCTTTTTAAAATAGTTTTCTGTAACTAAAAAGGAACTCAAACCAGAGTTACACTGTTGAATAAATTAAATATATCATGACAATTGCTAAATTAGACAAAAAACATATTGTGATTCTAATATCTTTCACACCACTGTATATACAAAAACAACTAACCTTTGAATTTAAGCTTTTGTTTTATGTTGTAAATATCTCTAGGTTTAGTTTTCAAACCGCTTCTATTAAGGCTATCTGTCACAAGTGTTGTATTTGCCCCACGTTCAATCAACATCAATGTCTGCTGTTCTAACAATCCTTTTGGTTGACGCTGTGAACTATACATAGAAAATTCTTCTATACCATATGGATGGTTGTGTTCAAGAAACAATTTTTTAACACCATAGCATTGTCGTTGGTTGTCATACGAAACATAAATAAACATTTTGCAGCCACATGGAAGTATTGCCTGATTATTGCGCTTACCTTGATTTTTCTTCATAAGATAAGGTTTTTGATGGCCAAAATGTTTGCACGTCCATCTGTAAACATGAAAAATACATGAACAACACTATTTTTTAAAAGATAGTAATTGTAATTGTAAATAAAAATATTCTTTTATGATTATTTTATAAGTATTTTTTTAAAAGGAAATCCATATATAGTAAAATAGATATAAATACACCACAAAGCTTAGTAATTAAAAATACTAAAAAACATAAATATAAATGTAAACCTGCATGCATATATTGAATCTAAAGGTTGAATTTGTGATTGTTGTTTCGCTTTGTTATTGAAACTTTCAAATTTTTCCAGCTTGTTGCCTACACCATTTTAATTATTTTAAATAATTACTTCAAAAAAACAGACCTCACTACAAAAAGGTTGAACACCCAAACTTTTTCCAAATTTTTGCAAACACCAATAATTAAAAAACAAAAGTGGATAAGTAGACACATATACACAAATAATATACACAATAATCATATTGCTGTAGTTGACTTGTTTTTAAGTAAATCCAATTGATTCCTGAATGACTAAAGACTCCTGGTGGTACAGAGCTCAACTCATCTCTCCACTGCAAACATCAAAGTTCATGTTTTGGAGTTAAAGGACTGAGAGAGATAAGAGAGGTAAAGGGCTGAGAAAGGCAAGATCTGGTCTATATCAAGTTGCCTTGTATGATTCGCTTTCATAGGGAAAGTAAGAAATGAATGTAAAAAATGTTACTCAGATTTAACCCCTGGCTTAGGGCTCTTGTTGAGTAAAAGCTAGAGATGGTATATCTACAAAAGTATTAATCATAGGCAGGCATAAACTGCATCAAGCAATTGTTTTGTAGAAGTTTCTAATAGGGTTGCCAGATGTCCCGGTTTTACGGAGGAGACTACAGCGCCAAATCTGTAAAAATAAATTTTTTTACTGTGTTCTCCTCCGTAAAACCGGGACATCTGGCAACCCTAGTTTCTAATCGTGTCTCATTCTATCCCATGGTTTTCACTTTCCAAAGAATTGCAATTTTAATTTGTAATTGTTTCTTTCAAATTTTTTTTAAACAAGAACAATCTGAGAGACAAACATTTTTTTTTCTCTAGATTGTTCTTAAATCAAACCTTTTGCAATATATATATATATATAAAATGAAACCTATTTAATTTAGGAATTAAACAGAGTCAAAGACATTTCAAAAGTTTTCATTTTTTAAACTAAAAAAAAGGCAAAGGTTATTGTCAAAAATTACTAAATTAAATAGTGTTGCTTGCATTTTTGGTCGTGACAAAAACAAAGTAAAAAAGTTAAATTTAAGCAAAAAAAGATAAAGTAAAATAGCAAGAATTGTTAGAAAAAGTTAAGAAAAAAAAAAGACAAAATTAAAAAATTGCAAATCAAAAAAATAATAATAGATGAATAAAGATTTTTAGAGCGCGAAGGAACAGATACAGTAGGTGGATGCAAATATGCTAAATGACAACTAATGTCAGATTGAGTTACAGTTGGTGGAATAAAAGAAGATAGCTTGCTGAAGCTGAGACCATGTTAGTATCTATAAAAAAGAAAAATAGATGTCGTCATATGATGGTGGGACAGGAGCTAAACCTAGTAAGCTGGAGAAGATCCAACTATATTTACAAACATTTGTGAACCTTGTCTAGAAGAAAAAGGGAATCATTAGAAGAAAAGGTCCAAATGTTACAATTCAATTGTCACAATTGTCTTCTATTGTGGGATGAATAAGAGATTTATAAAGGTAGAGAATGAAATATGGTGTAAGGAAATGGTAAGGAAATCAGGAGTTAAAATTTTCGCTAAATAAAAACTTTGTTTGCCTAAAGATTAACCAATTGAAGTACTATTAAAAGTTCTTTATGTTTAATAGATAAAATAGATTATATATATATATAAAGTTTAAGCAAACGAAGTTATACTAAAGGTTCTTTGTGTTTAATAAAAAGAATAAAATTGTTATGCTATCTATTAAACACAAAGAACTTTTAATATAACTTCGTTTGTTTAATCTTTAGGCAAACGAAGTTTTTATTAAGCGAAAATTACTTGAACCTTTTAAAAACAAAGCAAATACTTGCACAAATACTTGTTTTGTTTCAACATAAGAAAGTAACAATACATCTCAATTGATTTTAATTTTGATTGACAATATATGTCAATGGATATTAAAATTAATCCTACATAAATCGATTGTAAGTATATTATAAATAAAATCATACACTACAATACTTGTCTCCTATATTCTTTGATTATTTAAACGTTCATTGGTTCACTCAGAAATACGTCATTTTCACGGAAAATAGCCAAAATTACCTCTTAATTTCCGTGAATTTTCACGGAAAATATAATTTACGATACTTCGTTTTCTCAAGTAAATATTGTAACGGAAGTATCTTTTTACCCCTCCTATTGGAGTTCAGACCTCTTAAAAATGACGTGTTTTAAATTCGCTCAATCGGTGTATTGCTAAACGAAAAGTGCGTAAAATATTTGTCCGGATGCCGGACAACCAGACACTTCGTTTTTTACATGAAAAACGCTATTGCTGATGAATGTCTTCTGCATGCTGGCGATCAAGATAGCATTTTCAAAATATAATTTAAATCGATTGTATCGCGACAAGTATTAAATTTTAATTTGGCAAAGATTGAGGAACAAGAGTTGTAATCGAATAAAGTTATTATTAATTATATATCTAATTATATATTTTTATATCAATATATATTTCTAAATAAAAAAGTTGTTACAATTCAAGGACATTTACAAATAGTAGTAAACTAATCTGAAGTAAACACCAAATATAATATAATAATAGATAAAAATGAAAATAATAACAATAATAATACATAGTATTTTATACAAAATTATAGACATTCATTTAACTCAAATGAATGTTCTAGTGTTGTTATTATTGTTTTCATTTATATCTATTATTGTATTATATTTGGTGTTTACAGATTAGTTTATTTGGTGTTACATTACACTTAAATTCTAAGAGTAATGTAACTAATATTGTAAATAATAATAATTACAATACATACATATGATGATAATAAATAAAAAACATACATAATAACAATATTGAATAAATAGTTAATAGAGAGGATAATAGTAATAAAAATAAAAATTAAATTTAATTAATTAAAACAAATCAATACTAACTTCCATACAACAATCATTTATACATACAAAGTTACAGGTATAAATAGTAATGAACTGAAAGCAGGAAGAGCTTTAGCTCTCGCTTTTGCCTACACTCCCTAAATTGGTTTACAAGAGAAATTTATTGCTCTCGCAAAAATAAAAAATTAAGAAATTTTGTTTAATTATGGGTTGAAAACTTTACCAGGAATAAAACATTTTTATAGTCGATAAATAAAATCGGATTATTAATTTAAATAATAAAAAAGTTTATTTTAAGGTTAATCTTTTATTATTTTTTTATTTTTCTATCACCAGCTTACTAGTTTTCGAAGCTACGGTCCCATAAGAGATCAAAACATTGTTGTATTTTTAATGCGTTTGAAAGAAAATGTCTTTTTTAGTGTAGAAAGAGAAAGAAAAATGTTGTTAAACTTTGAATGATTGATTTTGATATTTTGTTTTATCGTATTTATGTCAATCGCTTTTAAAAGCTGTTTAATTATATTCATTTTGAATGGCGTTTAAAATATAAGTTTCGCTTAAAATAAAAGTTTCGCTTAAAATAAAAGTGGCGTTTAAAATAAAAGTTTCAAGAGAAAAACAGAAATCATTAAAAAAAACTACAACGAATAATAAATATTTATAAAATAAAGTCAATAATAGAAAATAAATTTTTATTGTTTTCTATAATATAAACATATCTAAAAAAAGTACTATTACTTGGAAATTTTTTATTACAATTATATTTAAAGAAGTGATTGACAGGCCTTGTTAAGAAGCGCTACGCAGCTCGCATTTTGCTTGCGAAAAGGCGATTTGCCTTTTTGCCTTTTTGCCTTTTTGCCTTTGCCTTTTTGCCGATTTGCCTTTTTGCCTACGCGTTCAGCAGTTTTGCGCTACGCAAAAACTGCTGCTTTTGCTACGCAAAAAAAAAAAAATCTTTTAGAATATTTAATTATCTTTTGCAACTTTGCAAAACTGCAACTTTTGCAAAACTTGCAAAACTGCAACTTTTGCTACGCAAAAAAAAAAAATCTTTTAGAATATTTAATTATCTTTTGATTACCGTTAACGTGACGTTTATTCAGAAGAAATAAAGTCGTAAGTAAAAGCATTCAACCGCAATTGTAAACTAATAGATTTTTTGTTAAAGAAACAGTTTGTTTCATAATTTTTTTTTTGTTATTAAAAATTAGTTTAAAAAAAAGTGTTTTAAGTTTTATCTTAAGGAATTAAATATATAAATTCCTTTTGAATATAAAAATTATTTTTAGTCATAATAAGTTTAAAAAATGCACTATTTATTTTGATGTAAATATTTTATTAATAAGATATTTTGTTTATTGTTAATTCAATAACGTAAAGTTTTAATGACGTTCATTTAATTTATGAAAATAAATTATGATCACGAATATGTTATCGGTAACTGATAAATAACAAAAAAAAACTTTATTGTTTAAAAACATTATTAAAAAGAGTTCACAAATTAAATAAGAAAAAATGTATTAACAGTTAATAAAATAACCAAAAACCAAATATAAAATCATAAGAAAATAAACAAATATTTTACGTTTCATGAAAAAAATATTTTTTTCAAAATAAAATTTAGTTAATATTTGAAAAAAATAATAAAAATGATTTTTTTAATAAGAACTTAGATTTTATTTGTAACTTTTGTTACAGAGAGAAAAAACAAACTGTTTGTATGATTTTTAACGCGTTAATAAAATAACTTTAATTACAATGCGGTACTTGAAAAGACGCTATTGACGCAATATAATTTCTAACGATGCAAAATATATTTGCTGAGTTGAGTTACTTAGAAATGCGTTACGCGTTTTCGCTACGCAGCGAAATCTCGTAACAAGGCCTGGATTGATGTAAAAAAAAGTATCAAACTCATTCATTCAAAGATTTTAAACATTCTTTTCCAATCATTCAATCAAACATTTAATTTAAATAATGAATTTTATTTGTAATTTAAACATTTTTCTAAAATTATTATAAATATTTTTATGTACATAACTTTAAAGTATAATTGTTTTTTTAATTGTAATTAAATAAATTCTCTTATAAGTCTATTATCTAAGTTTCAAATAAATTTATTGTTTTTTAAAACGCATTGGAACTAATTTATTGTATTACAATGTTGCCAGCTATACAAAAGTTTAAATTTAACTGTTATGTCGCACAAAAATAGAAAGCTCTCGTAAAAAGCTGTTTAGAGGAGCAGCTAGCATGGCTCACCTTGTCTGTTTTAGGAGAGCAGCTCTCTGCTCATTTATTCTGGCTGAGGCCTGTATATATGTATATCTAAATATATGTATATATATATATATATATATATATATATATATATATATATATATATATATATATATATATATATATATATATATATATATATATATATATATATATATATATATATATATATATATATATACAGTGGTGTACCCTCCAGGGTTTTTTTATTCAAGTAAGACTCAATTTCAGTCATTTAATTCATAAAAAATAGGAGTTGAAAAACTGAAGAAGCTCCATATAAATTAATAATAAAATGATTTAAGTCATATCCCCTATAAATATTTTTCTGACCACAATGCTTTCAGTCGATTGTATGTAAATGCAGACTTTCCATCCATTTTAAATGCTCAATTGAAAAAATGTTTCTAGTTTTGAACTCAAATTATTATTCATGGTTATTTGAATGGATTAATTTATTGAACTAAATTTTTTTTTGCAGAAGAAGTGAAATGAATGATAATAATAGTTATTGTCAACGAAAGTTTAGACGTCTGAATAACATAAAGAAAAATTTTCTGGTCTCTTGCGATAATGAGTTAAATAATACTGAAAATTTAAATGAAGATCAATGTTCGTCGATCAACATAGATCCTTTCATAACAAATTAATTTCTACTGAATAAGGAAATTCCTATTCAAGACCTTGGATATGCAGAACAGTATTTATTGATTACAGATAATCAAAAAACCATAAGCTCTGATGAGAACAAAGTGTTTTCCTTAAAGGAAAAAATTGCTGCATAGGTAATAAAACATAACATTAGTTGTTTGTGTAGCAACGAACTTCTGGATATTCTTTGTAGAAATAATATTCCTGGGTTGCCGAGAGATAGTAGAATATTGCTAAATACACCAAGACATATTAATATTGATAAAAAATGTGGTGGGGAGTTTTTATATTTTGGAATAGAATGTGGTGTGACACGATGTTTAAAAAAAATTAAAAACGTTGACGTTGACATAAAAATAAATATAAATATTGATGGGTTGCCTTTATTTAAATCGTCTTTGGCTCAATTATGGCCCATACTTGGACTATTTAATAAAAATGTTTTTGTGATTGCTTTATTTTGTGGAACATCTAAGCCAAGTTCTCTTGATGATTACTTGAATGAATTTATCGCAGAGTGTAAAAATTTATCTAAAAATGGAATTCATTTTGAAAAACAACACTAAAACTTTAAAATAAATGCTTTTGTTTGCGATGCTCCAGCTAGAGCATACTTAAAAAATATTATGGGTCATACAAGCAAACATGGTTGTGAAAGATGTGAAATTGTTGGAGAAAGTATGAACCATAGAATAATATATAAAGGAAGTGGTTTTCCGCTTAGAACTTTGGAAAAATTTGATAGTCTTGGATACCATTTTCATCAAAAAGGGTTCTCGCTTCTTAAAGAAATTAATATTTCATTTAACTGTTTTGTATTGGATTACATGCATCTCATTTGTTTAGGAGTTGTCAAACGAATCCTTGTATTTCTGAAACATGGTCCCAGAATTTGCAAGTTATCTAATCTTTTATTAGCAGAAATTAATTATAATTTATTTAATCTGAAAAGTTCAATTCCAAGTGACTTTGTGCGACAACCGCGATCTTTATTATTTTTAGACAGGTGGAAAGCAACTGAATTTTGCCAGTTTTTAATGTATACTGGAGTGATTGTATTAAAAGGTATTGTTAGCAAAGAGTTTTATATACATTTTCTTTCTCTCCATGTTGCGACATCAATTCTATTGAATTCTAATAGAAAAATAAGAGAACACTATTTAGATTATGCAAGACAATTGTTTGCCTATTTTGTAACAAATGCAGAAGATTTTTATGGCAACACTTTTCCAGTATATAACGTGCACAGTCTACTACATATTGCTGATGATGTGGAAAAATATAATGTTTCGCTTAATGAAATTTCTGCTTTTCTTTTTGAAAACTTTTTGCAGACCCTTGAAAAAGATGTTAGAAATCATAAAAGTCCGGTCGCCCAAGTTGCTAAAAAGTATATAGAATTTGAAAATTGTCATAAAATACTACCTTCAAGAAAAACCTATCATATTTCTGACAGAGGATTGAAAGATTCATGCTTCGTCACAAAATATCTTTTATTTATTGTCACGGAAATAAATCTAGGTGCTGATACCAGTTATTTTTGTCATGTGTATAAATTAAAAGATCTTGAATCGTTTTATGAAGAACCATTAAGTTCGAAATATTTAGGTAGGGGAGATGGGGGCGCATTGATCGCCGGGGCAGTATGATCTTTTGGCTTTTACTCGTTCATTTTTGCCTTACTAGAAGTGAGGTTGCAATTTAATTAACCATTATGCTTCCCTAATTGATTATTCGTAATATTTTTTCATAAGGTTATCAGCGTCAAAAAAAATAAAGAAAATATTGTTTTTCGTCATAAAATATGATTTTTTTAAATCGTACTATAATTCAAATATATTTTTATTTAGATGTCTGTATGGGTTAACAACAATTTTATTTTAAATTTGTAAGTGTTAGGTGTATAATATAATATATAATTTTTATTTGGCTGCAATTTATACAGTAGATATTGCTATCAATATGTTACCTATACCTATTGGGGTACATTGATCTTTGACTATGCGGGGCCCATTGATCGGAGGATCAAAGAGCCCCATAGAAGACAAAGTGCCCCATGTTTTTGTTTATAAGCAATACAGTTAAACGAATGGAATTGTATTTATAATTTAAAAAAAAAAACTATATATAAACAAACAATAGCTTTTAGCATTTCATTTTTTAAATCTACTTTTGTTATAAGCTAGTAATAATAATACTATTATTTTATAATATCAAAAGAATAATATTCAACATAATAATTAAAAAATATTTAACATAATATTATTATGTTAAATATTAGCATTTATTAAAAACATATGTTTTTAATGATATATTTTTTTACAGATCTTAAAATGGTTAGAAATAGAATTAAAAAAACAAATAAAGTTGCTATACCAAGTGAAACAATGAAAGTAGCTTTAATAAAGTTTTAGAAGGAACACAACTGAGTGTTGTAGCACGTCAGTTTAACATAGATAGAATGACTTTAAAAAGATATTGTCGTAAAAAGAGGCTTAATCCAAATGAAGCTTTCAAGCCTAACTACAATAATAGACAAGTTTTTACAGCAGAAGATGAAAAAAGGTTATCAAGTTATTTACTAATTGCATCAAAAATGAACTATGGCCTTTCAACTAGGTCAACGCGATTATTGGCATATGAATTTGCTTTAAAAAACAATAAGATATGCCCATCATCATGGATCAATAATAAAATTGCAGGCATTGATTGGTTGCAAGGTTTTATGAAAAGACAACCAGAGTTGTCTCTACGAACACCTGAAGCAACGAGCTTCGCTCGATCAACAGCTTTTAACAAACACACTGTAAGAGAGTTTTTTCAAAATCTTAAAACGGTAAGAAATCGATATAAATATAATCCTAACTGTATATATAATGTTGATGAAACTGGTTTAACAACCGTTCAAAAGCCGGTAAAGGTTTTAGCTGGTAGAGGAAGCAAACAAGTTGGAAGAATCACATCTGCAGAACGAGGAACATTAGTAAATGCATGTTGTGTCTTTAATGCTATTGGAAATTCCATTCCTCCATTATTTATTTTTCCTAGGGTAAAGTTTCATGATTACATGATTAAGGAAGGACCTCCTGGATGTGTGGGATTTGCAAATCCTTCTGGTTGGATGAACTCAGAAATTTTCATAGAATGGATTAAACATTTTGTTAAATATTCAAACTGTTCTCAGGAATCTCCAGTTTTGTTACTTCTCGACAGTCATGAAAGTCATATTTCTGTTAAAGGCTTGGAGCTTGCAATTCAACACGATGATAAGTTTTCCTCCCCATTGCAGCCATAAATTGCAGCCATTAGATAGAACTGTTTTTGGACCATTGAAAAGGTTTTACAATTCTGCATGTGATAATTGGATGGTTTCAAACCCAAGACCAATGACCATTTATGATATTGTTTCAATAGTTTGAGAACCGTATACAAAAGCTTTCTCACCATCTAATATACAGACAGGATTTAGAGTAGCTGGCATTGAGCCATTCAATTCTGAAATTTTCAAAGATGACGAATATTTACCATCATCAGTTACAGATAGAGCTGCTCCAGATACAGTTACTATCACTCCTGTCAACAACATGGAATCTGAAATGATACCAGCACATGTTAATCACATAGAGTCTGAAATAACTATAGTAAATATTGAAACAAGTATTTTAAACAAAGTGTCAACAAGTGTTGCTTCTATAATCTCACCTGAGGTTTTAAAACCTTACCCAAAAGCATCTGCCAGAAAAAAAAATGTTAAAAGTAGGCAGTTAAAAACAAGGATCTTGACTGATACTCCTGTCAGGAATGAAATTCGTTTGTCAAAAGAAAAGAAAATTTTGAAGCAAACCAAAAATCAACAAAAAGTCTCCACAAAAGATAAGAAAGAAACTAAGAATTACTTGCTTAGGAATAAAAAACAATGTAAACCAAAAGCTGCTTCACAACTTGACTTTCACAAATGATGAAATATTCTTAATCAAAATATTGTACTTTTAAAAAGTTTTGTAAACTTAAAAGTTGTATTCTTATTTCAGTCTTTATATTTCAGTTCTTATAAATTTCAAGTTGTTGTAAAGTTTTAAACGTATATAAAGCGGGTAGCTTATAGCTGCTGTGATTTATACATTTTTTAATTAAAAATTAGACTAGTGGGTTTAACTGCTATATTTAAAAAATAATTAAAAAATTTAGATGTATTATATGTTATACAATATTACCCTTTGACTAAATTATTTACAAGATTTAGTTATAGAAGTGTTAAACGTTTAGATAATATTACACATATAAGATCAATGTGCCCCAAGTCGGAGATCATAGTACCCCATAGTTTGGGGTACATTGATCTTTTGAGAGGGTTGTTTAAAAGTTAAAATTATTCATTTTTATCATTTTTTTAAATCAAAATATTTATATATTCCAAAAGCCAGATAGTTCTACATGTGTTTCGTAGTTAATAAGTTTTTACATCTCTTTCAGGTTCTGCGCAATTTTCAAAACACTGCTACGGCGATCAATGCGCCCCTATCTCCCCTATATATTATATCCAGAATCTACAAAAATATAACAAGTGCAAACTAATTAAACAAAATGAGATTAAAAGAAAAGTAGCTTTGTTACCAAGTGGCAGTGGTTATGTTTGCTTCCCACTTTTACATGAGACAGAACAATAATGAATCAAAATATAGTAACAATTGTATATAAACTTTTATTAATTAATATTCAAAATAAAATAATTTTGTGGCAAACAAAAATTTTGTTGTTAAATATAAATGTAAATTTTTTGATGAACACAGTGATTTAAGTTTTTTGCATCTTTATATCATATTTAATGATGTTTACTCGTTTAGTGTTTAAAGATTATATATATATATATATATATATATATATATATATATATATATATATATATATATATATATATATATATATATATATATATATATATATATATATATATATATATATATATATATATATATATATATATATATATATATATATATATATATATATATATATATATATATATATATATTCTCTCTTTTCTCTCCCTTTTTTGAGGTTGAGCAATTTTTATTTATTTTTATTAATATTCTTATAATAATTTAAAAAAAATTGATTAACTGAAATTGCTTACTACTTCAAATCGCTTAACACTTACGTAAATAGCTTAACGCTTAAAACATGGCCGATATGTATATATATATGTATATATACATATATATATACATATCGTTATATATAACATATAATTAATATTCAAAATAAAATAATTTTGTGGCAAACAAAAATTTTGTTGTTAAATATAAATGTAAATTTTTTGATGAACACAGTGATTTAAGTTTTTTGCATCTTTATATCATATTTAATGATGTTTACTCGTTTAGTGTTTAAAGATTATATATATATATATATATATATATATATATATATATATATATATATATATATATATATATATATATATATATATATATATATATATATATATATATATATATATATATATATATATATATATATATATATATATATATATATATATATATATATATATATTCTCTCTTTTCTCTCCCTTTTTTGAGGTTGAGCAATTTTTATTTATTTTTATTAATATTCTTATAATAATTTTAAAAAAATTGATTAACTGAAATTGCTTACTACTTCAAATCGCTTAACACTTACGTAAATAGCTTAACGCTTAAAACATGGCCGATATGTATATATATATGTATATATATATATATATAAATATATATATATATATATATATATATATATATACATATCAATATGCAATATATATATATATATATATATATATATATATATATATATATATATATATATATATATATATATATATATATATATATATATATATATATATATATATATATATATATATATATATTGCATACTTTGGTTAGCACTATGACACGTTACTGGTTTAGTTATATATACATATGTGTGTGTGTGCGTATATATATATATATATATATATATATATATATATATATATATATATATATATATATATATATATATATATATATATATATATATATATATATATTAAAAGAAATGTCTGTCAATGTACAAAAAATAAAATCAAAATGGTCAAGAACTGTATGGAGGGAAGGAACTAAAGTTCATGAAGAAGTGGTTTTATCCAAATGGATGGATAAATTACGACAAAAAGTTTTTTGGCCAAACAAAAAGTTTTTTGGCTAGTCGTGCAGAAAAAGAAGAAATGGATCCTGGTCCTCACTGGAAAGTTTTTGAACTGATTAAAGTAAAGGTTTGTCATGGTATGTTGTTGCATTTTTTACTTTTTATAGTTTATGTAAAAAATCATTTGAACTAACATTTTAATACATGAACATTAACACATTAATGAAAAAAATTTTACTGTACGGGCCTGTTACAGATTCTTTAAACTAAAATGTAATTTAATTAAAAGTTAATTTAACCTTTAGATGATGTTGAAGTTTGTAAAGGATATGATCTGACATCAGCTTCAGATCAAGATATGGAACAGATTAAAAAAGAACAAATATTTAAATGTATAGCAGAAAAAAAAGGTAATTATGACTTGCGCACGGATATAAGTGTCAATTTTTTATGGTAAAGTATAGTTGAATGGTCAAATGTAATGATGATACATATTGAATACACTTATGTTATTATTTATTTAGCCGTTAGAAAATTGACTTTTTGTAGATTATCCTGATAAAAATCTTCTTAGATTTTGAATAAGTGTATGTTTTTGTTAATTTTGTACTTAAACGGAACATTAGGGTGACTTCAAAACAAAGTTTTTATATAATTATCTATTGGGATCCCCTAAATGACATTAAACTGTATATGTATGTATGTGTATCAACTTATTTTCTCAGCGCAGTTGCTTTGTTCATCAAGATTTGTAGGTAAAGGGTTAAGACAATAAAATACAAAAAAAAAAAGAGTAGTTACCTCGCCTGAAGTGACCCATTCGGCTTTGGGGAGGGGAATAATGGTAATAGAAAAAATATACAGAATACTATATTGTGCAAATATAATTATATATTGTTGGAAAATTATTTGGAAAATGTTAGTTCCTTTTCCAAATTAAGGTTTAGTAAACCATTACAACTGTTCCGTAACTTAATAGTAATAATATTATAATCTCTTTAGGCCTTCCACCTATACCTGAAAAGATATCTGAGTTCAATGAAATGGATGATTGTGATTTTAACAGATTCCAATCTAGTGTAGATCTAATAAAATCTATTAAAATACCAAAAAAAAATTATGAGGATGTATCTAGATGTCATGATTCAACACACCGATCCCGTTCTAGATCTCCAATTCATTGTTCCAGATACAATAGTGCAGCACACAATAGCCGATCCCCTTCTAAGTCTCCTACTCTTCACAACTCTAGATCTTCTTACAGACAGTATAATACAAAAGACAATAGCCAAAGTAAAAAAGCTAATTGGAAAAGATCTCCTCATCGTTATCAAGCTTCAAGGTCAATTTCTTCTAGTTCCGAATCTCCAACTAAGTCATCATCCAAACAGTCATCAAATGTTACAAATAGACTGAAAGAATCATTCAATGAAAAAGGGTTTTAATAATTTTTTTAATAATTTAGATTATATAAAACATTTCTGAGAATACTTTTTCTTAAAACGTTATGCTAAAGTAACGCTAAATTTGAATTTTTAAAAGTGACTAACCTAACACTAATCCTGAATGGTTTTGTCATATTTAGGAATTTTACAGATGCTTCGCAAAACATCAGTTATCCTATCGAGACTGGAAGTAAGTTTTTGTTCTACTTGCTGAATATCTGTCTAAAAACTTTGAATAAATATTGTATTAACACATTTAATAATATTGTATTCATCATGGAAGATGTATTGAATTGCTTTTATATTAAAGATATTAAATTTATATTAAATTTTATTGTAGAAAAATTATATATTATATAAATTAGATTATATATATATATATATATATATATATATATATATATATATATATATATATATATATATATATATATATATATATATATATATATATATATATATATATTCTTTTTTAAGAGTTTCAAAAAGGAGTAATGAAATTTATGGCAGAAGTAAAGATTTTCATGAATGACATGAACACATTTATGGAAAAGCAGATAAATAATCGGGGTGAAAGTAATCGGGAAGAATTAAAACAACTGCTTGATATAGATGAGTTTTTGCAGTTTGAAGAGAACCTTGTGGAACCAGTATTCCGGACCAAAATAGTATACTTTAACTTATTTTTATGTTTAAAGATAGAATACTGAACAACTTGAATGTTAAGGTCATTTGAATTTAACTCGATACTAGTCTATCTAGTATTGCTATATATTCTTTTTTTTAATTAATGTATTTATTTCTTTGCAGAACTAAAATTATGATCATTTTTCTGGGTGTAATTTAGATTGAGCATCTTAAACAAGTAGGGGGGGGGGGGTCGACGGTAAAGACGCAATTCGAAGAATAATAGATCGTGTTTTTTCTGTCCAACTTCAGTCTAAACTTAACATGAAAGGGACGGGTCATAAGCTTGGCATCGAAGATAAATTGATATGGAAAGTAATAAAAGGTAATTTAGTTATCAAAGTAAAAAAAAATTAATCAAAAGAGAAAATATTTTGATTTAATTGTTTTTTAATTATTCATAAATTATGGTTATGTATATTTATGTGCTTGATTTTTATGACAAAATTCTGTCAACTTTATGTTTTGATTTTCATTCTGTGTTTGGTTAATATTTTGATTTAAAAAAAATTAAATTTATGTTGAAATTGGAATATTTAAATTTTTATTTAATATTTAAATCGTTTTTGTTTTTAGAAAGCGTTTTTGCCATTTTCCCACAAGTTAGGAAAGCAGAAATTCGTGAAAGAGCGAGCGTAAAATTAAAGAATGCTCCTGGTAGAAAAAGTGGCGATGGACGAAAAATTCAAAATACTGACAAATAGTGCATTAAATCTACTTTTTACTTCTTTTTGAGAAAAACAAACTTTCTTTAATTGCATTCGTTTTTAATACATATGTAACTGTGTTTATTTTGAGCTTAATTCTTAATTCAATTGAAATTCACCTTCTTTCTACTTAAATAATTTCAAAAATTTTAAATATTTAGTTCAGCTAAAAAGACTTAAGCCATCTAGATATATCTAGATGGCCGAAGTCTTTATAAAACTTTAAACATAGACGTTTCACATTAAAAGCCAGATCAAGAGCCAGATTACTAAAGGGTACCTCAAAGCCAGAATACTGAAAGTACCACGACTTTAGGTAGATATATCTACCTAAAGTTGTGATGCTTTCAGTAATCTAAAAGTACTGAAAGTACCACAACTTTAGGTAGATATATCTACCTAAAGTTGTGATGCTTTCGGTATTCTGGCTTTGAGGTACTTTTCAGTAATCTGGTTTTTAATGTGAAACGTCTATGCTTAGAGGTTTAATACATCTGCAATCATGTCTAGCTCATGAAGTTGATATATCAACTTCGTGATGTAGATATTATTGCAGATATTTTTTAATATCGACTTTATAAAATACGCGTGTATTTAACACGTCTGAAGACGTATAAAAGACGTTTAAAAGGCACAGTTTTGAAAAGTCTAAAAGACGCATTCGTAGACGTCTAGATCATAAGGCTAAATGACGTCTTTAAAAAGACAACTAAAAGGTTTTACAAAGACGTTTAAAAGATGTATTTATAAAGATGTCTTAATGGCGTCTTTAAAAAAACGTCTTTTAGCCTAATCCATGACGTCTACAAGTGCGTCTTTTAGACCGCCTCAAAGACCTCTTTTAGACGTCTTTTAAACGTCTTTGTGCTTACTGTGATTGTTATAAAAATAGTTATATCTTTGAACACTAACAGAGCCGTAGGAACAAAAATTATATTGGGAGGGGTTGTACTACCCCGAAATAGTTTTAAGGACCTTTTTTTTTTAGTTATTTTTTCAGTCAATTTCTTCAAAATTATTAAAAAAAAATTATTGGGGGGGGGGGGGGGCAAACCCATGCTGCCCACCCGGTTGCTACGGGCCGGAATAAGTCGATACAAATAGCTATTATGGCTTCAGTAATGTATTAAGATAAATACTTTTGTTGTTAGTACAGCGCAAAATGAAATATATATTACATAATTTCTTTCCAACTGCTGTTAAAAGTAGCATTTTTTTTTTAAAATACCAACATAAATGTATTAAATTGTGACTAGGTTAAATTAGGTTATGTCAAACAAACACTTCAAGATATCTTTATAATTATATTGATATATCTCCTGCAAAACTGTTATAACAGACGCTTCAGTTGTTTATAATATTTTGCCATTATTTACGAACTCTTTGTTTGCATAAACTAAATACCAATAAAAAAAGTTGTGTGTCGTTTCAAATGTAAAATAAAAATTAGTGTTACTGATCAAGAAACTTTGCACAAACAACACTGGATTTTGAATGATCAAGAAAAGCGTCTTTTCTACTCCCAAACTACAATCGTAGAAAAAAAAAAATGATGTCGTTTGGCTGAAAATCCAAAATTGAAAAAAAAAAGTTATTCATATTACTTTATTGTTTCTGACGAACTCATACGTGTTTGCAAAGAGTTTTATCTATGTACTCTAGATATTGATGAAAAAAGAATTCGAAATCACCACTCAACAAAAAATAAAACAACAGGAACACCTTAACAGTATAAACGAGGTAAAGTACCTAGTCGAACTGTCCCAAATAGTATTAAAGATTCTGTACGTAAACATATTCAAAACATTCCCAGAATTGACAGTCACTACTGTCGCAAAAGTACAAACAAAGAGTACATTCAAGAAAATCTGAATATGACCATTTTGTATGAGAAATATTGTGAAAAATGTGTTTTAGACAATGTTGTTCCTGCAAAAAAAAGTATGTATAGAACAATATTTAACACAGAGTTTAATATTGAAGTTCATACATTAAAAAAAGATAGATGTGACAAATGTGAAAGTATGAAAATGAATCCTTCACCTAACTTAAATGAAACAGCATTACATGAAATCCACACAAAAAACAAAGTTGAGACTAATGAAGAACGTAATTGTGATCGACTTGATAAAAGCAAATGTATTGTTTGCTTCGATATGGAAAAAGTGTTCAGCCTACCAACAGCAAATGTTTCTAACTTTTTTTACAAACGAAAGTTGACTGTTTTTCGTTTGACTGCACAGTGCTCAATATCCAAAAAAATTTACGGTGCACTCTGGTCAGAGCTTACAAGTGGTCGTTCAGGAAATGATATAGCTAGTGCTCTTCTTGTTATACTAGATCAAATAGTTGCGGATGAACCTCTTGTTACTGAAATTTGCTTATGGAGCGACTCTTGTGTACCACAGAACCGAAATAGTTTTATGACAATTGCTTTAAAAATTTTCTTACAAAATCATCCGCAAATTAAAACAGTCATTCAGAAATTTTGTGAGCCAGGACATAGTGTGATACAGGAAATAGACAGTTTGCATAGTATTATTGAAAGAAATATGGCAGTAGCTGAAGTGTACAGTCCGATTGGCCTTGTCACAATACTAAAATACATTCCTCGAAAGAATCCAATCATGTTGATTCAAATTAAAGACGAGCAGATGATGGACTTTCAATCTATTGCAAAGAATTATTCGTTGCTTAAAAATATTCCATATGCTAAAGTAAAGGTACTTAAATACTCAGCAGATAAGTTATTGAGTGTGGAATACAAGAATACGTTTGATTTTGAATATAAGGTGGAAAATATTGTCAACTTTAAAACACGAAACCAAAGTTCAGGTAACAAAATAATAAGAAATCATGAAACATTTTTGCAACCAAAGGTGCTTCCAAAAAAAATATATATATCGAAGGAAAAGGTAGAAGATCTAAAATCGATGATAAAGTTCATGCCTCTTCAAGACAATGAATATATGACATTAGTATTGCAATCATTTAACTAGTGTTTTACTTTAACTATTGGACAATGTTCTTTGCTGCAACTTGCAGCTCTATTGACTTCTTTATTTTATGAACTTTTTATTATCTTTTTAATTTTGATCATATTGTATAAATTTTAATTTGAGGGTCGTTGCACTTAATTTTTAACTGTAACAGATTGTTTGGATCAGTCTTTAATTCATAGTAACTATTGCTACCACCTTAAAACATTTAAACAATTTTTTTTTTAATTTAAAATTCTGTAACTTTCATTGTAAATTAATCATTTGTGTTTGTGCCAATGTAACTGACCCTCATTAGCAAAATAAAATATGTTTGCAGTATTATTCAGTTTTATGATCTCTAAAACTACATTATAGTTTTATAAATACTTTAAAGGGCTAACAAAGAGGTTAACTAAAAAAGCTAGTAAAGTAAGGTACGAAGTGGTAAAGTAAGGTACGAACCAGTAAAGAGGTTAAAAATAGAACCAGCAAAAGTCCCACCGAAAATTATAAACATTATTTTTATATTTCACATTTAATGTCATCAAATAAAGCGCTTTCGGAAAGAAAAAAAAAGCATTTAAATTTTATAAACTTAATGAAAATGAAAACCAACAGGCTGCATGTCCATAACCAGGTTCAGTTTGCAACGTTTTTATTGTTAAACGACCCTTTTAAACAAGATTTTATCACTTCTATAGAAAATTAGACTTAATTTACTATTAGATCTAAAAATAGGAATAGTTTACATAAAGTACAACAGTCAGTATTTGTGCCCCAAAATTTGAATTTCGGATTACTCGGAATCACAAAAAGTGGACATACGGCCTCTTGGTTCTCGGCTGACGATATGTAAAATAAAGTTTGACATATGTTAAATAAAGTTCGACATATTTTAAATAAAGTTCGACATATTTTAAATAAAGTTCGACATATGTTTATAAACAACAAATACATTATTCGTTTATCTACTGCCATTTTAATTATGCAAATATTGTATGGGGAAGCGCGCACAAAACTAAACTTAAGTTTCTTTACCAGCATCAGGCTCACGCAGCTCGTTTAATTAATTTCGTAACTTGTTTTTAAATTCAAAACCACTTCTGGGAAAATCGAAAGTCATAAATGTATATGAACTAAATGCTTATAATATTTTATGTTTCATGTTTTAATGTAAAAACCATTTCGCGAAGAATATTCTTGTTTTATCTCCACATTTTTGAGTTTAAGTTTACAGATAAAACGATTTAAAAAGTAAAAACTTCAGGAGATGGGATACAAAATTCATTTTTATTTCTTATGTTTTCTTTGTTCTTTTTTTAATTATAACTTAGATTTCAATACAATGGAAAAACATTATTTTGTGGTACATAACCCAATCAATAACTCAACTTTTTCAAAAAGTGAATATTTATTGACTTTAACTTCTTTCAAACGAAAATTAAAAATTTTTTTAGTTCTTATGTTTTATATATTTTATTCAGAATATATATATTTTTTAACTGCACAGTTAATTTATGTTGATTTATTTTTGCTGGTAAATTTGAGTTTTTATTATTATGATTAATAATGTAAACGGTTTCATCATTAGATCGTTAGATATTTCAGAAGTCCTGCCAATTATCTTTGTAAAAAAGCTATCCTTTTTTACAACATTTGTTGACATTTAATTAAAAAATGGCAATTTTTTAATTAAAGGTCAACAAATGTTGAAAAAAAAGTGGGGGCTTGGAGGAAAGGTTAAGCTTCTCTCCTCCACTCAATTTTTTTATTTTTTTAAATTTAAACTCTGTTAAAAATATGTACATCCAGTTAAAAAAATTAAACATTTTTGATGCTGATTCTTTTTCTAGATATTTTTAAAACTCTTTATGGTGAGCAACATACAGTTCAATTATAAGTTGTATAACCTTTTTTTTTTTTAATTTAACTCGCCTCCACATGGCCAAAAAGACCATTACAGACGAGGAGGTTACTTAATTGTATATATATATATATGTATAGGTATATATATATGTGTGTGTGTGTATGTGTTTATATATATATATATATATATATATATATATATATATATATATATATATATATATATGTATATATATATATATATATATATATATATATATATATATGTATATATATATACATATATATGTATATATATATATATATATATATATATATATATATATATATATATATATATATATATATATATATATATATATATATATATAATGTATATGTATGTCCTTAAGTGTGTGTGTTTGAGAGTGACTGAAACTATAAATTTATGTATATGTTATAAGGTATTACTTACAGCACTTCCCTATGCCCTTATTGTTATTGTTTAAGCATTATTATCTTTATAAGGGGTCACCCATAAATTACGTCACGCAATTTCGGACCGTTTTCGACCTCCCCCCTCATCACAAAATCGTAACACTTTAGTAGAAAAGTTTGTATGAGTCATTATCGCAAAACCACTAACCCCCTTTCCCCCATAGTGCGTGACGTAATTTATGGACAACCCCTAATTGACATTATTATTGTTACTGTTGTAAATTTTTACTGTTCTTATTATAATTGTTAATGCTACTGTTAATAGTACAATGATTATTACTGTATTATTATTATTGCATTATTATTAATTTTATTATTATTATTAATTTACTATTTAGTTTATTTTCAAATTTACGATTAATATTTGTAGCTCGTCACGTTTTTGTCAATTTCATAACTGTTTGTGACTGATCCTAGCTTTGTATTAATTTTATTTTATAAAGTGAAATAAATGATCGATTTATTGAAGAAGTTTAACCTAAATTTTGAAAAAGCTGATAAGGCGTACGTCAATATCTTTCGTTACTTAAACATCGTTCTTAAACACTTTATGAAAAATTAAAAAAAGTTTGATCGGGTATTTTAGCTTGTATATAAATAGGACAACTAACTATTATTAATTTATTGGAAAATTTAATTTAAAAGTGATTTTTTTTTTTCTACTGAACAATTCTTTTTTTGTACAGTTACATATAAGCGTTGATACTACAAGCTAGCAAAGAGTATTAAAGTTAAAAAACTAAACCAAATGAAGGTGAATTATGTGTTATAATAAATATTGTAATAAAATAAACTTCATCAAAACAAGCTTTAACATTTGAAGAAGCAAGTTTTAAAAAAAGTTTATAATTACTATTTCAAGATAAAACATGACACGTTTCTATTTTTATATTGTTATACAAGAGGTATTCACAGAAATTAAAAAAAGCACACTTGATTATATTGGTTATACCAAAGATTACATAATAAAACATATCATAAAATTTGGAAATATGAAAGATAAATATTTCTACTCTAAAAAAATAAAATAAATTTTTTTTTTCCTTTTTCTTTTCTTCTGGAGTATATAATGTAAAATAAATTGATAGCATAATAAATGTAAAACTTATCAAACTTTGTTGCTTTACTTGATTTTATTTATCATCAGTTGCAATTAAAGGGTAAGCATTTTTTACCAATTATATAATGCAATAACCAATATTTTGTTCAGGTTAAAAGCTATATACCAATAAACATGTGTTTTATATGTATTGACTTTTGAAGTTGAAATAAACAACAACATGAATATTTATGTTTGCAATTTTTCTTGTTTCTACCTTTTTACACTTAGTTTTTCATAAAGGTATGGTAATTTAAGAGTTTTTCCTTTTTTAATCAGTTTACTATATCAAAACACACTTGTGGACATTTTTGTCTTATAGCTTATTATGCTACAATGCTTTGTAATCTTTTATTACTATACATTACCAAAGGCAATCTAAATCAGCTCTAGCATACAATTGCTTTTATTTTGAGAGTGTTGCAAATTATATGAGATATTTATAACAATCAATAAGAAATATTCTCAAACTTAAAATGTTTTAGTTATGTATACAATTTATATATGGGAATATTAAGGATAAAAATCTGAAATAAATTTAGGTTATTTTTCTTGTTATATGATAGGGTTAAAGAGAACTTTATTAATTTGAAAAACTTATATCAAGTTAATAATATTCAATTGATATTACTAGGTAAATTTTAAAACTTCTAATCTAACTAAATCTTCTAAACTAACTTCTAAAAAATCTATCGTAGGAGAATCACAGAATAGTCAAGTTTTACCATCTGGTTTATAGTTTGTTACAATGGTTGTCATTTTTATATCTTAGAGTTATAAAAACCATTAGGAAATCAAACTAATTTTTTTAAATCTTTATTTTTGAAAAATATTATAAAAATAACGAATGTTTTGAGTTGCGAAGTTTTGTAAAAGTATAAGTACTATATTGTACAAAATCGGATTGAAAAATCATACTATTTTTGTTATTATTATTTGGCAATTACTCAGTTTCACTTTTATTAATCAACACATTTTTTGACATTTGTTTTGATTTAAACTTATACGCAAAAGCATCTGAGCTTTTGCGCATAAGTTTAAATCAAATTTTAGCATAATATTTTAATTTTGTACTAATTTAGTACTATAAGATGGAACGATTAATCCACCTCTATGTGAGATTCTTGTTGAGTTAGTCTTTTTAATCAAAGCGCTGATCTATTTTGAGTATCTATTAGCAAAATAATCAAAATAAATATTTTCAATAAATATATCTGAAAACAAAAACAACAAAAAAATAAAAAGATATATTTCAATTTAAATTTCAACATAGCAACCAATAAAATTGTTGACTCATAAAAATTATTAATTTATAAAATAAAATCTGAGTTTGTGTTTTAATTTGTGTTTTTTTAACTCGTAAAATGGACAGTTATTAAGCTTAGTTTGAATGTAATTCCAGTCATTTATTGCAGAGTGCATAAGGGAAGATTTGCCATAGAATTTAGTACTATAAGATGGAACGATTAATCCACCTCTATGTGAGATTCTTGTTGAGTTAGTATGCAACTTTTTTATTAAAGAAAAACATTCACTAAAAATAGATGGAAGCATATTATTTAGGCAGCCATGAATAAACAGGCAGTTATCAATTTTGATGTGGTCATAAAAACTTAAGATTTGAAGATCTTTGTAAGAATTCTTAGTATAATAATTATTAGGAAGGAAATTAATTATTCTTATAGCTCTTTTTTGAACAATATTTAGTTGTTTTAGAAAGGGTGACTTTTGTCCCCAAGATAGGCAGCAATATGTTAGGTGAGAGTTAAATATAGCAAAATAAATAAATTTTAAAGTTTTTTCATTAACATAATATCTTGGTTTAGATAAGATAGCATTGGATCTGTTTAGTTTAATTGATAATTCATTTATATGGTACTTCCAAGTTAGGCTTTCATCTATTTTTATTCCAAGATAGTATATGTTCTTTTAAGGGAGAAGTTTATTACCTTTTAATTTATTCTTGAGTTGACTATCTATATTATTGCATCTTAGTTTAAAAACTATTAGCTCAGTTTTATTACTTTTAAGAGATATTTTCTTGGCATTTAACCGGTTTAAAAGTTTTTTGAGGTTGACATACTTGTTCGTTTTTTTAATAGATTTACTGAGATAAACAAGATTTGTGTCATTAGCAAAAAGTGCTAGACTCTACGGAAAATAATTGCTTTAGATAGATCATTTATGTAGATTATAAATAATAATGGTCCTAGTACAGACCCATGTGGTACACCTATATTAATTTCACAAGTATTGGAATTTGATCCATTTATAGAAACAAATTTACTTCTATTAGTGAGAAACGACTTAAGCCATAAATTTGAGACACCTCTTATACCATAATAAGATAGTTTGCTGAGAAGAATATTTAAATCTACTGTGTTAAATGCTTTTTGGAGGTCAATAAATACACCACACCCAAACATTTCTTTATGTTTTGAAAAATCAAAAGACAATCTGTTTTGCTAACCCAAATGCCTTTTGCCGATTGTTGTTTAATGATATCTTGTTTAAAAAATTTACGTGTTAAATTTACTTCAAACTTATTTCAAATATATTAATAGTTAATTTCCTTTGTTCATTACTGAAACTGCACACTTCATTATTAAAACTTCATTACTAAAACAAAAGTACACTTGGTTGAATGTTCCCTGTCTTCCACTACAGCAAAGAATAAACTTTCTGAACCAATGTGTTTTTATTTATGGGCATCAACCCTACAATAAAGAACAAACAATTGAATAATTTTTTAAAATTTTTCTTTTTTTTAAACAAAATTAAAAAATTAATGTTTCAATTTATTATGAATAATATTTTTAGAAAAAATTAAATTTGCAGCAGTATAAAAATACCACTGATGTTATAAATTTGTTTTCCATAATCGAAAATAAAAATGACTGTACATTTATTCAATTTGAAGTTAATGATTTTTACCCCTTAATAACTGCAAGTGTTTTAGATTAAAAAAATTGAATTTGCAAAAAGCCATACAGTTATTTCTTAAGAAACAATCGGTATAATAAAACATTGTAGAGAAACCTTACTTTATTTTAATAAGGAAAAAGAAAAACCTACATGACTGATTTGATGTAACAAGTTTTGACGGAGCAGAAATTTGTGTATTTAATGGACTATATATTTAGATTTATTAAGTAAAATAATCAATATAAAGGATTTAGGCCTTTATCGTGACGATGGTTTAACAGTAATGCATAAAAAATCTGGTCTACAGCTCAATAAAATTAGGAAAGATGTAAAAATTGTTAAAAGTATTGGGTTTCAAATCAAAGTAAACATTAATTCAAAAACTGTGAATTTTCCTCTCTGAAAATTCATATAAGCCTTTCAAAAAACCAAACAATGAATTGTTGTATATTAACATTAACTCAAGTAATCCACCTCAAATTCTAAAACCAATCCCAATTTCAATTAACAACAGGCTTAACCAAAACTTCTCTAATGAAATTGTATTCAATTCCTCTTAAAGAATATTTGAAGATGCCCTTAAGAAAAGTGGTTTTGAAAATTTTGAACTAATATTTGACCATGAAAAAAAGAATACAAAAAAATCATAATAGAACTAGAAATGTAATTTGGTTCAACCTCCTACGGCTAAAATGTTTCCACCAACATAGGAAAAGTGTTTTTAATAATTCCTGAAAAGCATTTCTCATCCAATAATAAATTACATAAAATTTTTAATCAAAATACAATTAAAGTAAGCTGCAATTGCACAAAAAATATGAAAAAAAATAATAAAAGGTCACATTAATGCTTTGTTAAACAAAAAAGAAATTCTAAATGAAAAAAACTACAGAAAATTGTAATTGTAAACAAAAAAACAATTGTCTAATGAGTGGAAGATTTTTTATCAAAAAATGTGGTATATAAATGTGTTGTTTCCTCTAAGAATATACCTGCTAAACAATATATTGGCATAATAAAGGGTGAATGGAAAAAAGATTTTACCAATCATAAGCAATCTTTTAGAAATAGAAGGTACTCAATAGACACCATGCTGCCGAAATACATGTGGGAATTAAAAGGTAAAAATATTAATGATATTATACCGAATTGATCCATCCTTAAAACAGCGCCTGCATATAACAATATATCTGAAAAATGCATACAATGCCTACATGAAAAATTTGAAATAATTGCTCATGCAAACCAAGATTACTTATGAAACAAAAAATCTGAATTAATTTTAAAATGTAGGCACAAAATTAACTTTCTCCTAAAAAACTATAAAATTTAATGAGCTTAAAGAATAATAATATTAAATCCTCCTTTTTAAAAAATGTTTTGTAAAAAAAGGGTATATATAATCAATTCTTAAGAATTATTTTTATAATTGTATCAGCAAATTCCACAAATGGGTGAAAATTTACTGTAGTTAAGACATTTGCGACTTCCTGTACTTTAGTTTTTGGGATAAATTGAGCTTTTATTAATTTGATCATTCATTTCTAATGAGTCTTTTTAATGAAATACAGTGTTAAATGAAAAAACGTTTTGTTGCGTGATTTTCTACTGATTTATATATATATATATATATATATATATATATATATATATATATATATATATATATATATATATATATATATATATATATATATATATATATATATATATATATATATATATATATATATATATATATATATTTAAGGCACTTATATAATTTTTACTTGTCTTCAACAACTTGCTTTGCCATCAGCAGGCTTATCAGGAAGGATATCAAGACATCAAAAAAGTTCAAATTATAGAAGTATTATTTCACAGGAAGTTGGGAATTGATATAATTAATTATGTAATAACTGTAGTATTTTGTAACCAGTAAGTTGCATCAACTACATTAGTTAATTAAAAAATCAAAAAAGAATTCTTCAGAATTAGGATAATTTAGACAGTTCATGTGTTTTTATAACTTTTTAAAAGAAACTTATTTTTATGTCTGCATTTAGAAATTAATTCAGATTTTTTATTCACTAAATTTACTTGATCTAAATGAGTAATAATTTCAAATTTTTCTTGTAAACATAGTATACATTTTTTGGAAATGTTATTATTATATGCAGGCACAGTTTTTAGAATAGACAAGTTTACTTTAAAATAATTTTTTTTTTTCTATCAGTGACAAAATAAATTCATTCAAATGAAAGCTGCTTCAATAGTTTTAATTTTTGCTAATTTTTCAATTTTGTACTTGGCCTCCAATAAGATTAAATTAAAACTCAAAGTAACCATGTACATAGAGTGGGAAAAACCCACTAATAATAAACAAATGAACCATGTAAGAATGACAATTTCAATCTAGTTCCTTTTAACAATACCGGTTCTTTTATATATATATATATATATATATATATATATATATATATATATATATATATATATATATATATATATATATATATATATATATATATATATATATATATATATATATATATATATATATATATATATAAACAGTATTGGACAAAACGAGTGCAACCAAATAATGCTAATTTAGTTTCTTTATATAAAAGTGCTGCATTTCTTTTTTTAGAGAAATAACTATGTAACTGTTTAGAGACAAAGTTCTTTAAGTTTTATTCATCACAAAGTTCATTATTTGTACACGAAAATTTACAAATTAATCAAAAGTATTAAAAAAAGTTGATTTCCTTCTGGACAAAACAAGTGCAACTCAAAAAAATGTTGACCAAGCTGTATTTCGCTATCAATATTTTGTGGCAAATCCTTTGTTGTCAATCACAGCCTTGCATCTTCGAGGAATAGATTCGATCAGGTGATCAATGAAAATTTGTGGACTTGCTGCCCAGGCGTTTTGGATTTGCTCAAAAAGTTGATCTATATCACGAACATCTTCACGATTATTTCTGCGGTTGATGATCTCCCACAGGTTCTCGATAGGGTTGAGATCCGGACATTGAGGCGGCCAATCCATCACCTATAGGTGGTTGTCTTGAAACCACTGCTTGACTACTTTTGCAGTGTGTTTCGGATCGTTGTCTTGCTGAAAAACCCATTTTATTAGCATATTCCATTTATCATGAGGTAACATAATATCTCTCAGGATATTTTTATACATGAAACGGTCCATTATTCCATCGTTTTGATGTATTGGACCTAGACCGTTAGCAGAAAATCATCCCCAGACCATTACATTGCCTCCATCATGGCAGTAACGTAAATCGGGGCGTTTTCCGGCCGGTCGACATACACGGCAAATACCATCGCTCCCAATGATGTTGAACTTCGATTCATCACTGAACAGGACAGTTTGCCATTTCTGCACATTCCAGTCAATATGAGATGTAGCAAACAGGAGTCTTTTTGTCTGGTTTTTTAGTGAAATCAGCGGTTTCTTTGCAGGGCAACGAGAAAACAGTCCGGCTTCAACAGCACGTCGTCTGATTGTTCGGTCCAATACAGGCAGCTCTATTTGCTTTTGTATCTCGACTGATGATATCCAGGGATCCTTCTTGACGGATCTGACGATCATAGAATCCTCTCTAGAAGTGGTGGAACGCAGTCTTCCACCTTTGTTATCCGTTGCCAACTTCCCCGTAGAACGATATTTGGAACATAGTCTTGATACGGTCCATTTTTTCACGCGATATTTATCACAAATACTTTTTCGTGACATTCCTTTTACGTAATCGCCAATAATTTTCTTTCTTTCAATCCAAGACTGTCGGGAGCGATTTTTGAACTTGAAGTCATAAAAATAATAAAAATAACTAATCACGCTTCTCAAGGCTTACCGTGTTACATTTACCTTGTGATAATACAATAATGCTCTGTGGAACACAACGTCTTGGTTGGATGTGGACTGTATTGATGTAATGAACAACTTGTTGTATTTCACTTCTTGTATTGATGTTCTTCGATAAAACACTTTAATAAAACTTACTTCGATAAACTGTCTTGATAATACTGACTGATTGACTTCCATATACTGACTGAATTACATGTCGATTTACATGTCTCTTATATAGTAAAATGAAGCTGTGTGAACCTGTTCTGGAAGATTCTAGATGCTTTTTTTCGATGCTTCTGGAAGCTTCTGTTTGCATCTAGATGCTTCTGAATGTTTCTGGATATTTCTGGATGCTACTGGAGGCTTCCAGATGCTTCTTCTGGAAGCTTCTGCATGCTTCTGGAAACTTCTAGATACTTCCTTAAATCATTAAAAAACTTCCGTGGCGTTGACACGGACCAGACTTAAGAAAATGAAACAAACCAAAAAAGTTGCACTTGTTTTGTCTGCTGCAAAATGGCACTTGTCAACGAAATTCTGCCTGTGTGCTGTCACCTGTCAGCTGGTTGCTCATGTCATGACATGCTATGACTCCAGACTCCTGAACTGTTTGCTGTGGTAGTATAGTTCGTTTCGTCTTTAAGGCGTAAAATTAGGAACACTTTTTAGCATTGTTTGATGTTGGTTGCAAATGTTTTGTCCAATACTGTATTTATATATATATATATATATACATATATATATATATATATATATATATATATATATATATATATATATATATATATATATATATATATATATATATATATATATTTATATATATATATATATATATATATATATATATAAGCATATATTTATATATATATATATATATATATATATATATATATATATATATATATATATATATATATATATATATATATATATATATATATATATATGTATGTATATATTTTCTGTTGAAAGTAAAGTTTAATATAAAAATAGTTTATTTTGATTTCATTTAAATATAATGCTTTAGTTTTTCATCTGCTCATTTTGTTATAATTTAATGTTGTGTTAAAAAATATAAAGTTGATAATTTATTAGATATAAGAGTTTATTTTCCTGTTTGTAAAATTTTTACTAATTTAAGGGTTCACTTGAAATAATATTAATTTGTATTTAAAAATTAATATAGTTCTAGCAATAAAAAATGAAACATAATAAAAAAATGAATGAAGTTGGCAAAAATTTACATGCATATAATATTGCAGCTATAAAGTATGTTGTAGCTAGAGACATTGGTTTAGGCATTCATAAAATCACAAATGTCTTGAAATCAACGAGTTAGTGCGTATTGGTAATTATGATGATTTATTTAAGATTCTTGATACTCAGAAAAGAAATGATCTTATATTTATTATTAATGAGGAGTCTCAACCTGGTGAGTATTGGTTTTAACAATAAAAACTTTGGTTCTAATGTTTTTTATTAAATTAAAACTTTTTTTTTTATTTTCGTTTATTATCAAACATTATTATCATTAACTTGAATAATATTTTAAACTTTTATAATAAAGTTTGCTTTAAATTTTTTTAATGCAATAATTTACAAAATAATGATTGATAATAGTTCATTCTCAAAGCAATTAAAAGTCTGTTACAATGCTGCATTTTGTTTATATTTTACAATGGGTTTGTTATGATTTTTTTTTAAATTTCATTAAAAGCTAAATTAGATTATTCTTTGTGTTATTTTACTTTCAATTTGTTTTAAAATTTATAAAATATAAAAAAATATTCAATTCTTTGTAATTTTTCAATTTTTTTTTTATATTTGTTGCATTTTTTAAATATTTATAATTTTAATAAGTAAAAATTTTTTATGTTTTTATTTATTGGTTTATTATATTAGGTTACTTTTCATTCATATTGCTTTAAGTGGAACAGAATCATAATAAAGATATAACTTTGTTTAAAATTTTTTTTTTATTATTTTTTTAAAGTACATTTATTTTGTCAATGTTTTAATTAGCATTAATAATGGTATTAAGAGTGGTTGCATTAATAATGGTTTAAAAAGCAGTTGCATTAATAATGGCATTTAGAGTGGCGCCATTATTTATGGTATTATGAGTAATAGCATTATTATTCCCAACAAACTTGTGCGAATGAGTGTTCTTGTTAATGATTATATCATCTCTAATCTATGATTTCTTTATTTAAAAATAAGAAATATCCGCGGGATAGGGATAATAAGTTTCTGTATCATTAGGAATTTCTCTTCATTAGTTACACCTGGATCTGCTATTGATAAAATAAAAACATCTATAGTCAAGTACCATATATGCCTAGAAGAGAATTTTTCAGACTTTTGTCGAGCATTTCGTTTTCTTCCGTTATGCTTTTGGCTACTTTAATAGCTTTAAGATCATTAGATGGTGCCTGGATTTTGATAGATGACCCAAATAAAAAGAACCTAGTTCACATAATCTTTTATAAACTGTTTTCATTTAGATAACGGTTTTCAAGAAAATGTCATTTCCTAAGTAGTCTTTAGCTTCTTGTGCAATCTGATGCATATAAGAGTTGTTTTTAAAAGTTTTGAAATTAACTCTGTTTAATGAGTTAATATCTTTATTGCATACCTGAAAATTTTCAGGACAACTATTTTTAAATTTGAAAACAGTTGGTTTTTTGGTGCCTTAGTCTGTCCTGTTAGTGCTTGCACTAAATGGCTGATGAGTCTCTCATATATGTATCGACAACATAAAGCCACATAATGTGCTTCCGATAACATACCTCTTATAAGTTTGATTCCTCTATTATGTGCACGAGCGTTTGAACCAGTTGTGTCAGAACAAACAGCAAAAATGTTATTTTCAATGTCAAAATCTTTTTTATAGTACCTTTTTTACTTGTTTTGCTTCGTCTTTGCCTTTAGATGATTTTGCCTGGAATACTACTAGCTTGGAATACTTCAACCTGGAATACTTCTAGCTTGGAATACTTATACCTGGAATACTTCTAGCTTGGAAGGCTTCTACGTGGATTACTTCTAGCTTGGAATACTTCTACCTGAAATACTTCTAGCTTGGAATACTTCCAGCAGAATATCACTATTTTTATCATAATAGTTTATTTATAGACAGTTTCTAGAAACCAAAGATTTTCTTTTTAAAAGAAGTTTAATCTAATAAGAAAAAAAAAAGATAATTTACTTATTCACAACCTTAAATGAGGTTGACAGTTAACATTTAATTATTATATAATAAAATAATAATTATTTATTGTAAACATATTGAGAAAATTTTACTTTTCAAGATCTATTTGCTTTCTCCCGATTTTTTTTGAGCTCTTAAATCTGATCTCTAATGGTCCAACTTTTCATCAAGTAGTCTTTTTGAAAACGCTTAGATATTTACTACTTTTTTGACAAGACAATCTTTAATACCTGTCTCACATTCTGCACCAGAGAGTTGACATTTTAGATGATACACTCCTTTCTCCATGGAACAACAAATATTTGATTTTGTTGACTTATACCTTAATTGCTTTGAGGTAATAATATGGCTATATCTTCTTAAAATGTCACCATTTGAGGGCAACTGGTATTTAAAAAGCTCTAAAATGGGTCTGTTCAAAAGATGCAATAGTCTCCTTGGGTTTTCTTTTAAATTGTTAAATTTTTTTCCCATTTCTTCAAATTATTTTTTTTACAGCTTGTTCTTTTGCATTTTTTATTGTTTATTTCCACATAACTATTTATTTATGTATCTAAAGAACATAAACTTTATTGTTATGCTAATTTATTGTATATAATCTTTTGTAATAGTATCAAAAAATTAACACAGGTCAACAAAAACAAAATTTTTTTCTGGTGCCAAGAAAATAATTTGTTTTTTATGTAGAATTTCTTATTTTGATTTCAAATATGCAACTCATTTTTTACCATCACGTCAAGTTGTAAAGATATTTGGGTTTAAATTTTTAGAATTCGGGGTAAAGTCTCTAATATTGTCGAAAAAAAAGTTGTTCGAAAGTATGTCAACCTGGGTCTCAAAAGAAGCGTATTTTCATAGGGATTTTAAAGATGTTATTCGTTTGTAATAAAAATAAGTATTTTTTGTATTATTGCTAAAAAACATTTTGTTTACATTTTTTTAAGAGTCTTTAGCATTTTTTTAAATAATTTTTTTGCCATAAAATTTTAAGAAAAAATTTATATGTTTTCTAAAATCTTTATGAAAATACGCTTTTTTTGAGACCCAGGTTGACATATTTTTGAACAACTTTTTTTTTGACAATATTAAGGGCTTTACCCCAAATATTAAAGATCTGAACCCAAATATCTTATCAACTTGACGTGATGGTTAAAAATGAGTTGCATATTTGTAATCAAAATGTGAATCCAAAAAACATGAAATGCAATCCAAAAAACAAATTGTTTGCTCGGCACCAGAAAATTTTTTTTTTTTTTTTTGTTGACCTGTGTAATACTTGCTCATTTAAAAATTCAAAATAAGTAAATGAGAATTTATTTATTTTGAATTTTTAAATAAATTCTCATTTATTAAATTCTTATTTTTATGCATACAACCAGGATATATTAAGAACCCCAAAATTTTTTTTCGATTACCCTAATGTTTATATGTACATATATTATTCTTACCTTGGTTTTAAAAATCATAAAGGTATCCCAAACCTTCGAAACATGTTGTGTTCTTATTAAAGAAAATGATAAAAAATATTTGGGCTAAATTTTTTTGATTAAAACAAAAGAATAAATGCATACCAAGACAAGCAATGTGTTTTATTGCTGAGAGACTCAGTATATGACGTCATTGATTTTTTTGTTTGTTTAAGGTGATAGTATACCATGAAAAAAAAATCTTGCATTTCAACATTTTTTTCAATTTTTAATAGTGCATAACATATATTATATGAATAAAATAAAAGTAAAAATTTAAAAATTTAAAAAAATTAATTATGCGCATAATTATTGATAGACAAAAGCCTAAAAATGAATAACTGGCGACATGGTTTTTTCAGCAACTGTAAATAATTTGAACTGAAATTTTGGCTTGTGATCCTTTACTTATGCAATTACAACATACACTAAAAGTTTTGGATTTTGACCAAAAAAAGTCAAAATATATGCATTTTAGTCATATTTGGAAGTTTTGGTGTTATTTGAGAACACAAAATCACTCACAAAAGTAGAAAACAATTAGCTGTAAACATAATTCTAGTAGAGGTTGCAAATACATGTGTTACAAACAAGTGTACCAAATTTCAGATCAAATCGGTTATCGGTTTGAAAAATATCTCCGTCGCCAGGCTATAAAACATGATTTTGAGAAAAACTCAATTTAAAAATAAAAACAAAAAAAAATTGTTCAAAACTCCC
Source organism: Hydra vulgaris (assembly GCF_038396675.1). NCBI lineage: Eukaryota > Metazoa > Cnidaria > Hydrozoa > Anthoathecata > Hydridae > Hydra > Hydra vulgaris. The sequence goes on along the minus strand of NC_088921.1, from coordinate 4,908,021 downwards.
CACTTCCATAAACTGCACCTTCTAATGTTTCATTTTGATCACAAAAACCTTTTTGTATAGCTCTTAGTTTCTTGCGTCTTAATTTCACTATACATTATTTTTCTGCTTTAGAAATGCGCTTTGAGTCATTTATAAGACAAAAGTTATGTAGATTGAAACCTACTGTTATTTCAAGCTTATCAAATATCGTCTCTAAAAACTGTAGTCCATTATTAAAGTATAGGACAGCTGATGCTACTCCAACACATAAGGCAGTTCTTTCAACAAACATATCTTTGGGACACCGCTTCCAAATCAATTGATTCAAGGATTCATTAGGATTTTGTGTTTTACCGTGCAAACACTTTTCTAAAAGAATATCACTTCCAAGATCTATAAATATTGGTTTTATAAAATCTCGAACAGCAGCAGGAATACAAATATTTTCTTTTTATGTTTTTTTTCCAGTTACTTTATCAGCTTGGAATTTGCACCAAGAATCCTTAGTGCGCAAACTAAATTGATGGCGTGTTTCATTGTCATAACTTTCAGAACAGTAAAAAAGAACAGCTGCTACACTTTTTTTCATTGCATATAAACTACCAGTGTTCTGTCTGATTGCTTTGCCATAGTAATTTTGCAATGTGTTAATAACATTTTCTGTTAAACGACCTGCTCCTCCTAGTTTTTTACCATCACCTAAAATTTCTTTGCTGCTTTTTTTCAAGTTTCTTAAACGCGTGCCAACTCGTTCTTGAATATGACCAATGCACTCTGCTTTTTTAATTTCTACATTATGTCCATAAGGTTTAGCAGCAACAACACTGGTATAAGAACTACTAACTCCATTACCAAGATATGTGGTATACCTTAAATTTTTTTTGTTTTTCTTTTCAGAACGATGAAAAAGTTTTAAAGCACCACTTGATTCCATCGCCGATGATGATCCAGTATGACTAATTTTACACTTTTGGTAATGTGATGACTGAAACTTTTCATATTCAACTGGGTACGTGTATTTTTTTAACTTCCATATTGAACATAATTTACATGTTTTTGTTTCTATTTGAAAGTCAATACATTTACCACTTTCAACTGAAATTGCAGAAACAACTCCGTTATTTGAAGTAAAACCACGCTTTTGCCATGAACCATCAAAGCTACACATAATGTCTCTTGATGTTTCACCTGCAGGGATTAATTCATCAGCAGCATTTTTCATGTTCTGGTCAACTAAATTTTGATAAACATCTAACAGGTTATGTAAAGTTTTATTGTAGCTTTTTTTGTTCATAGGTGGCTTCATATTCATTATTCCACAAAATTTTTCTAATGATGATAACCCTTTACCCATTTCACGAAAAGCCACAATGACACGTGTGTTAATATCAAATGATTTTTGTCCACTACATTTGCTGTTACTAGGCTCTTGTTGTTTGATTAAATTTTTTTTACAAAATGTAGCAGATGAAAAAAACTCAGTTTTCCATTTGCAACTGTTACAACATATTTTTAAACCAATACTTAAACCATACTTTTTTGAGGAATCAAACATTAAATAAACATTATCTTCACACAAATTCGGGCATTTCAGTAGCGATATAACGTTTTCCAACAGGCTAAAGTTCATAACAAAGTTAAAATCTGAACTTTGAAAATCTTGAAAATCTCTATCAGCAATATTTAATTTTTTTGAAGAAGCAGAATGTGTGGCAGATTCAACAAAAGATAAAGTTTTCGTTTCTGAAGAAGGAATCTTTGTATATCTGTTTCCACGAAATTTTGCTTTTTTATTATTATATATTCTATTTGATAATTGTTTTCTCTTTGATCCACCCATATTATTTTTATTTTAAAAAGATAAAAGATTTACTATAGCATAAATGATAAAGTTTGAATGCAGCTAGAACCAAGAAGCGAATTACGTCAACAAAGCCATAATACTAAACTAATTAACAAGAAGTCATTGCAGTCTACAACTTTTCACTTAAAAGAGTTGACAAGGTAAGTATTTTATGGCTTTTTTATGGTTTAACTTGTTTTTAAAACGCATAACAACGGAATAAACAAAGCGTTGATAGGGGGGAAAATAAAAAACATTTTATACCGATACATTATTAACAAGTAAAGATTTTTTTATTTAATTAAATCAACTAAAAATTCGAAATCTGCGATGGTTATATTGGTTAAATAATAAAAGTAAAAAAAAAAAAAAATTTCACTTTTATTGGTGTACTACCACCTTAAACGATCGATTATATAAACAAACAAAAAATCAATGATGTTATGCAAGCCTTCCCAGGTAATGCGTGCGATTTTTCGTCTTGTATGTCCACGCATAAATATTTTATTTTAGACAACTGTCACAGCCGTTTACTTGTTTTATTATATGTGTTGCAGAAAAAAGTTTTAAAAACTAACAAAATAGGAAATTAAAATAAACTTAAATAGAAAATAATAATAATAATTTAAATAATTTGTGTACAGTTATTATTTTTGTTTCTTCGTAGTGTTTGTTATTTTCGGCAACAAAATGCAAAAGTCAAAGCAAAAAAAAATAACAAAAAAAAAAACAACAGTTTTAAACAATAAAAAGAATGATTTTCTTATATTTTATTGGTTTGTTTTTTTAAAGAGGAAAGCAAAATTATAAATTGTCATCTGTTTGTATAATATATATTTGTATAATTTTAATATAACAAGTATATATATTGTCCATATTAGAAAAGGTCTTTATAATGCTGGCATACACTTTTATATATAACTTTTGTATTGTATAACTAAATTTATTTTATCGTAAGCATACATGCATTTAGCTTATTTGGATAAGACATTATCTTCAATCACGGAAAGTCTGTGGCTCAATCCCTACAACTGTCCACATTTTTTTTTGTATTTCTTATAAATACTGCTGGTCATATGTTTGCTTTGTAAACATTTATCTTTTCTTATTTGTACATAAAAATCTTTTTGTTGTATATTTCTGAATGTTACACATCTCATCACATTTAGTTTTCTTATACCATTTAAGCTTTTTAGTGTATTTTCTAAGTAAGGGGCACACACATGTATACATAATTTTTAAGCTTCAAAATATCTGAAAAAATTTTCTGGTCTTCAAAATTTTAGTAAAAATGAGTGTTAATTTTAAAATTAACCAATAAAAAACTTGTATTGGTTGATTTTAAAATTAATGCTCGTTTTTACGGACCATTAGTAACGTTTTTCATAATGCTAAACCTTTTATACATTATGTTTTTATAAAATTGTTCAAGTTCCTTAAGTTTTCAATATTATTTGAATATCTACTCTATTTTTCTAGACGCTTTTATACCTCAACTAAAATTTTAAATTACTTATGTTGTTTAAACAAAGAATGAATTACAAAATTTATAAATGCGTCATAAAAGTGATAACTCTATTATAGTGTTATTACTTTTATAATGCACTTAGTTACTAAAGTGTTATTACTTTTGCAGTTGTAAGTTTATTGTTTTATTTTTTATAACTTTTTCGATAACAAATTTAAGTTCATTCGCCCCTTGAAAACAATGCAAAAGTTTTGCATAAACTAAAATTTTTCCAGATTTTGCATTTTGCAATCGCCTAATTCAGCCCTTGTTTTTACATTAAAATTATACAAATATATTTTACAAACACATTGCAATTTATATTCTTGCTTTCCTCTTAAAAAAAAAGTTAAACAAAGGAAAATCATTCTTTTTATTGAAGAATTAAAACTGTTTTTTTTTTTTGCTTCACATTAACTAATTTTGCTGCAGAACTCTAAACAATTTTACTGCAAAACTCTGAACAATTTTGCTGCAGAACTCTAAACAACTCTAAATAAGCAAAAATAAAAACAGTAAACAATTTATTTAAATTTATAACTTTTTAATTTTATTTATTTAGATTTCTTTTTATTTCCTATTTTGTTAGTTTTGCTTTTTTTGTTTTTGAAACATTTTCCGTAAAGATTAATATTATAAAACTTACAAACGACTGTGACCAAGTTGTCTAAAATAAAATATCTGCATGTGGTGAGGACTACAAGACAAAAAACCGCACGCGTTTCCTGGGGAGGCATGTCATGTACTAAAACTCTTAGAAATAAAACGCGCTTAAATAAAGTTCACAATGTAACAACATTTTTGTTTATGTTAATTTTTCAATGTTTCTCACATAACTTTGGTATGCTGATTTCAGTGGTATCATTGGTTTTTCTCTATTATCAATATTTCTTGAGAAAAAGCATAAAGTATATTTCGTTTATGTGTAATGCATTTATAACATTATATATATATGCTGATTTTAACTCATTCTCTCCGCCGAGGCACTGACAGTGACTCGTGGATTTGTTTTTCTCTCTGGCAAGCCACTGTCAGTGGTTTTGTATATTTTGTGTCTTCTTTCTATAACCCCACTTTTATTGTTACTTTTCCTGATTCTAGTTTTTTAGGTATTCAATTATCACTTCCTATGTTATAGTTTATGTTTATTTATGTTGATTCAAAGTATTTTTTTAATAAATATTAGCACATTTTGGGTACAATTTATATAATATTAGCACATTTGGGTACATAATTCTTTACTGAATATCATACTTATTTTGGCATGGCTATGGGAGATCAGGACAAATCATGGGTACCACACTACAGTTGTGGCAGCTGCAGATCAACTCTGGAAGGATGGCTGCGTGGAATCTGAAAGTCAATGCCCTTTGCAATTCTGAGAATATGGAGAGAACCGACGAACAATCATGACTGTTATTTCTGCATGGTTGACATTTCAAAATATTAAAGGCCGAAGGATAAGCTGACTCTAGTTATCCAAGTATATACTCTTCCATTGGACCAGTTCCACACAGTGACGAATTGCCTGTTACTAACCCACCTCAATCCGAAGAAGCAGCTGCATATCATTCTGATGTAGTCACATCAGTTGAACTCTGTGCTTACTTTAATTTCAGGGAACCGAATGATTCGCCTCATTTTTCTAACCAACAAGAACTTAATGACTTAGTGCGAGATTTAGGTCTCACTAAATCAAATGTAGAACTTCTGACACCATGTTTGAAAGAATAAAGTTTATATGATCCAAGCTGCAGAATCTCGAAATATCAAAAAAGGCATAAAACATTTGCATCCTATTATATAATATCAGAATCACTGTGCTATTGTCATGAAGTTCGTGGTCTTTTCGATGACATTGTCATTGTTTACAATCCTGAAGAGTGGAGGTTATTCATTGACATATCCACAAGAAGTCTAAAGGTAGTTTTGCTCCATAACTGATTTCCTTTGATTACAGTAGCTCATTCTGTTCATCTAAAGGAAGACCACAAGAACATGAAGTTGTTGCTTAAGAAAATCAACTATGACAGTTACAAGTGGCATGTATGTGGAGACTTTAAGATGCTAGCTTTTCTTCTCGGTCTACAAGGAGGACACTAAGTATTCTTTGTTTACACAATGTTTTCTTTGTTTATGGGATAGCAGGGCTGCAGACCAGCACTTCATGAGACGTGGGTGGCCAGTGAGAGAACATTTACAGCCTGGTTTGCACAATGTTATTAATCCATTCCTGATACCTTTTGAGAATTTGTCAAAGAATTAAACTCAGCTAGTGCAGCGTTCCAGCATATTTGGCAGATGTTTCCAAAGGTGTCAGATACAAAAACTTCAGCAGGTGTATTCGTTGTTCCGCAGAATAAAATTATGTTGGCGTGTAAGGAGCTGGAGGACAAAATGTCTGCTGCTGAAAAAAACATGGATTGCGTTTAGACATGTTGTTCATAGATTTTAAGACAACAATAAGAGTGATAACTACAAAGAGCTAGAGGAAAGCTTAATTGTACGGTGCGCAGATATGAAATGCAGAATGTCAATAAAGCTGCATTACCTGCATTCACACTTGGAATTTTTCAGACTAAATTTGGATGGTGTGAGTGAAGAGCATGGAAAACGTTTTCATCAGAGTATCCACATAATGGAGAAAAGATACCAGGTCAGATGGGATGCAACTATGATGGGTGACTACATCTGGTATTTTATACGCAATGACGACAAACTTCATAAAAGAAAACATTGTTCTACTGTCCACTTCTAGTTATTTTTGAGATTTCGAGAAACTATTATATACATAAACATGATATAAAATTATGTAATAAATGTATGTAATGTGATGTAACATGATGTTTTGTAACATAGCATAACATTTTTGAACTAGTAAATGTTATACATTGACTAAAGTTGTATATCATACAATACGATTAATATTAATTATGTTTTATTGAATTTTCGGTTTTGCGAAAAAACCGTTAATGCAATAAAAAAGCCAATGTCATATTCAGACTCAGCATACTCAAATTAAATAAGAAACATAAAAAAATTTTGATAAACAGAGAAAATTTTTTTTTTGTTATATTGTGTTATCAAGTCTGTAGATTGCAGCATATATTACACTGACTTATTGGCCTACAACAAAACGGATATGGTGAGCGTCTACTAAAATAATAAAGTTAGTTTGCCTTGGTATGGATTTATTCTTTTGTTTCAATCAAAAAGTTTAGCTGAAACATTTTTTTTTATCTCTTTTTAATATGAACATAACATGTCGCTGAGGTTTGGGATGCCTTTAAGCCTGTGTATTAGATGTGATACAGGTAGTATAGTTCTAAATGTGAAAGCTTATGCTGATGATAATAAAAATTACATAGCATTATAAACTTCTTTAATCATTATGTCTTTTGATACCAAGAAAACACCATGTATGATATTTAATCCAATTTATACTTCAAAGTTCGTATCAAACACATTTCCAGAATTAAGCTTAGCAGGTTGTAAAATAGTTATGTTGAATTGCTGAAATGGCGATGGAATGAAAATGAGAGTTCCATGTTAGTTATCATTTCTTAGAGAAATGACTGAAAAATATGAAAATATCAATGAAAAAATAAAATGATAAAATACCTGAAATTTTTTTAAACGATACATTGTTTCTTTTTATCTATCTAATCATCTATTTGATGCTTGAAAGTTGTCACAACCAAGTTCTTTTGCAAAATGAAAAACTTTGACTTTAAAAATGGTTGCACACACAGGTATGTTTAGGTGTTGGGTGTTTAAAAGCCAATTATAACTCAAAGTATGCTTTATCCAAACCCTCCTTTAATACGTCAACCTTATAAAAATTTTGAAATTTATTTAAAATCCATAATTTTAAAATGGCTCTAACAGCTATTTTTAACATTTTTTGTTGCAAAAGTGTAAATACAAATATTTATGCAATATTTGTTTTTAAATAATTACGTATTTAAAAAATAGTTGTCAGCAGTTTTAAGTCCTTTATGTGTCGTGAAAATTTTTTTAAAGGCTATTTGTTTTAATTATTATTATTTCAACTACAAATCGCATTGATATATTTAAATTCTATTATTCTATTATTATTTTTTTATTCTATTATATGTGTTTAAACAAAATTAAAAAACTGAAAATCTAAAAAAATAAAAAAAAGTTTAATAATCTTTAAGTTATTGTTCTTTTACTATTACTTTAGAAAGCTGTGTTATTGTTATTTATAAAAATATTTGCATGTTTTGTACTTAAAAAATTCAAAATTTGCAATATATCTATTTATGTATGATAATTAAATTGAAAAAATTATTTTTACGTTATTTTTTGTCTTTTTTGGTATCTTTTAAAAATCTTTTTTATTTTAAATTCTTTAAAATTTTTTTTGTTTTTAAAGAAGACGAAGTAACAAAAATTGTCAATCATGAATTGACACCAGGTTTGGTTGATAAAGTTGGTGCTGATTGGTGTAACTTAGGGCGTCACCTTAAATTAGGAGAATCTGAATTAGTTCATATTGATGTTGATTATCCTAAAACTTTGGTTAAATCAGTTGAAGTTTTAAATCGACGGATTAAAGTTCAAGAAAAGAATCAGTTTCTAACATGGTGCAGTTTAAAAAAAGAACTTGAGTCATTTAATCGACATGACATCGTCAAGGAAATACAAATAGAGTATATGCAGGAAGGTTTTGCTTGTATTTATTTTTAAAAAATGTTTTGCGTTTTCAAAACATTTTCATATACATATTAAAGTTTTTTTACTAAAACAAATTTTATATTAAAGTTTATATTAAATTTTAATATTAAAGTTTTTTTAGTAAAGTTTATTTAGTGAAACTTCATGGAAGTTGGTATCTGTATTATAATATCTGCATAATATTTAGACCCGAGACTCTGTTCTCCTGGCAATAATATGGACTCCGGACTCCAACTCTGCATGCCTGCTGTAAATATTGAATTTCTTTGCCTCTTCCGATAATTAACCAATAGGCAATATGGCTTGGTCAATTATTGTGGCACCATGTGTCAAAATCTTGTGCATTGTAGGAGTCATTGGGTACCATCCATAAATTTTAAGATAAAGTTCTACTATCAGTTCTGCAAACTTTTCAAATTTTTTGATACTTATTTTGTATCCACTTGACAAGGTTTGTGGTTGTCGTTTAATAAAGTTTATAATAAGAAAGATCGTACATGAATAATACATGGCTGGAGCAAAGAGAAGTCGCATATTGTCTTATCACCGAGCCCGGTTTACATTGTCATCTTCAGTTTCTTGCCGAGCCCGGTTTTCATTGTCGCCTTCAGTTTATGAAACAAAATTGAAATCAAAAGTTTTAAAATTTACTGGTTGAAAATTATATTATAAATATTTTAAAGGTCTTTTTTTTTTTATGGTATTTTTAAACCTGAAAAAATATGTTTAATTCATGAAGATATAATTGAACTCAATGCTATTAAAGAAAAAGAAGATTGTATTATGAATCTTTCTCTGAATAAATTATTCAACTCTGACTAAATAAAGGTAACTATAAAAAAAAATTGAACCGGTACATCTCCATTTTTATAATTCAACTCACACTCTGTTAATTTAGGATTGGATTTTATAAAATAAAATAATATCAATTTAATTTCTATTTTTATTTATGCATATTTAAATTTATTATTTTATTATAAAAATATATTTTTATTTTTTTTATTTATTTATAATATATTATATTTCATTTATATTTTATCTATTTACAAAAATAATTAATTACAGTAATATAATTTATATTACTGTAATTAATGAAAATTTCTAATAAAACAAAATAAAAATCAAAAGGACTCATTTTTTTTTGTTGGTGAACCAATTGAAGTTGAAACCAGTAGTTATGCTAGAAATATTTATAAATATCTAGCGTAATATTTAAAAGCGTAATAATTAAAAGTCCATGTAACATAACATAAAAATAACATAACATAACATAAAAAGTAGACCATCCAACTATTCGAGCTTTTCAACTATTCGAATATCAAATAGAAAAATCTGAAAATATTCGAGTAATCGAATACTCGAATCAAAAAGTTAAAAGACATATTAAAAATATAAAAAATAGTAAAAATCTAATTAAAAAAGTGTTTTATATTTTATTTTGAACGATTTTATTATTTTATGTATGTATTATTTTTTTTTCTAAAAACATATATTTTAAAAATAAAAGAGAATTGAATGTTTCGAAATTTAGACTTGTTCTTCTTTTCGTTTTAATTGCACCTGCTATTGAGAATACTCTTTCAGAAGCTGTTGAGGTAGGGCGTATTGTTATTAAAGCGTTATACAAAACGTCCAGCGTGTCGACCGTTTTTTAAAAGAATCCAATTGACGAAATTCTTTCTTCAATTCAATATATTTATCAATTTCGCTGCGATTGCTAACATGACAGTTTTTTGGTTCTGTAATAGAACTTATTGCATTTTGGAGTTGTTAATTGTTGATGTTAATTCTATTAAATCATCTGCATCAGATGAGGTAGAATCATTATTAATTTGCTCTTCTTCAAACATTTCTGGATATATTTGTTCCATAACTTTTACAGCGGATAATATTGCTGCATTTTTTGATGAATATTTAAAATGAGCGTTAGAACTTGGTATATTTCCACTCTGCAGATAAATGATCAATGTCATTAAAACTGGATCTCTTCTTTCATCCATCCTTATTATGATCGCATGTATCAGTTTTTTTGCTATATTAGTTTGCATTGGTTGCAACTTTTCAAACAAAAATTTGCAAACTCCTTCAGCAGTTATGAGATTTGCATCATTTTTACTTAATTCAGTAACAGCAGTTTCAACTGGTGCCAGAACATCAAAAAGGTTTTGTAGCGCAAAATTATCATTTTCTGGAATTGGATCAATATTCAATTCGACTAAGGATTTGTGATGAATTTTGGGGGGTAGGGGTTACTGAAAATGTGAGCAAACTTGATATTAGGCTTCATGAACCTCATGAACCAGTTAAAAATTTTATTTTGTCTAAGAGAAAAGGCAAGTGCTGGGCTCTCAATGCCAAGTTTCTACACCCGCAGCCTTCAACCCGCAACAATATCAGGTGTCCAATATACAGAATATAATATTTAGATTTAAAGAAATTAAGCTGTTACAAAAGAGAAACAAGTTACTTTTTGAATTAACTTTTTCTTTAACCGGGGAAAGTAATTTGTCCCATTGGCCCTTTTTATACCCTTTACTATTAAAGTTCTAAACCATTTACTAAAAGATAATGTAAAAATTTATGTTATTCAAGTTGTCTTCGAAGATATTTCAATGCCTTTTGTTGAAAAATTCATGTTTAAAAAATTCCAAAAGAATTCTTTTTTTTTGAGTCTAAATTTTGATCAAGTATTAGGGAGTCTAAGCACAAGTGTTTTTTTGTTTTTTTTCTAGGAGAGCCCAACTCCGAAACTTATTAAACTTAATTTGTTGTCTCTTTCGTAAGGAAGAATATTCTGGTCACGCTTTTTTAGTGTGCATAAAATAAAAATTTGACAAACAATTAAACTTTTTCCAGGGATTTAGGGTGACAGCTGCCATTTTTGCTTTAAAGATTATTAATTTAGAAGTCAATTTATTTGAATAAAATTAAATAAAATAGATATCTTTTGAGATGTCAAATCCCTAGAGTGCTAGTTTTAATTTCTTTAAGCAATAATTTATTTCAAATTTCAAGGAAATTCCTCAAACCATTGCCAAGTTATGTGAAAGCTGCTTCTTTTTTTGTGAAAGTTGCTTTTCTTTTTTATTAATATTAAGTTTTTTATATTTTATTTATTTTTTGATTTATTATTCATTTGTAAATAATTGGAAATTTTTTATTTAGAAAACAATGCATACAATGACAAATTGACACCAAGTCAAATGGATTTGATTGCATCTAAAATTTCTAATAACTGAAATGATTTTGGACGCGTTCTTAATTTAAATGAAAACGAGTTAGACCATATTGATATTGATTTTAAAAAAATACATGAAAATGCTTATAATGTTCTGAGGCAATGTAAGCTGAAATCAAAGGAAGGTTATTTAACATTGGAATATTTAAAGAAAGAACTTGAGTTGCTCAATCGATTCGACATAGTAAAAGAATTGCAAGAAAAATTTAAACATTAAGGTATTTGTTTAGACTTCTATCATGTTTTAAAAGTAAATGTACTTACATGTTTTTCAATTTACAATATATATATATATATATATATATATATATATATATATATATATATATATATATATATATATATATATATATATATATATATATATATATATATATATATATATGAGAAAAAAATATTTTTAAAGAAGCATTTTGAAACACCCAAAATGTTTGGAGACAATAACAAAAATATACAAAATGTTTGGAAACAAAAAAATTGGAGTGAAACATTTGGAGTGAAATTTTTTTTTTTTTATAAGCTAGATGTTATTATAAGCTAGTATATTAAATATGTAGTAACAGGGCCAGAATAACACCCTTTTGGGCCCACGGCCGAATCGCTTTTTATGGCTCTTTTTCAAAAAATTGTAAAATTTGTCAGTTTTTAATTTACTACATGAAATAAAAAATTGCATGAGTATACTGACAGTATAATACTGTACACGTGCTTCAGCTCTAGCAGTTAAAAATATTTTAAAACAGAGCTTGATACCATTCACTGATTCTGATCTTCAGCAATTCCACATGCCTCGATGTTTTGCTTGTATTCAGGAATTATAATTTTATTAAATCTATGTGTATAAAAAATATTTTAAATTTATATTATTTTGGTAAAAAAATATATGTTCTTTAAGATAATTTTTTATTTATTTTTTACTTTCTATTTTACAAGTTATTGCACAATTAAGAGCGTCACGGCGTGACAAATCGATGTCACGTTGAGACGCGCGTACTTTTCGCTATATCTGTAAAAATATAAAAAAAAATTATGAAAAGTTTAGTTTTAATAATACAGGCTATTTTAATATTATAATAAAGTTTTTTTTTTAATTTTAAAAATCTAAATACTGCAAACTTTTGTTTCTCGATTAAAACGTAATAACGCGTGTCGTGGAATTGCTTTCTTGTATTATATATTGTTCTCGAAAGTGGTTTGACCAAATGGGCTGATTTTATTTTCAAAAACACTCCATCTTTTTGTTAACAATGAAAAATAGTTGTAAATTTGTTGAGTAATGATAAAATAATTTATAGTTTCTAGATAAACCAGCTTCAGAAGATCCAACCAACTTTATAGAATGTCCAGCGCAAGGAAAATATTTTGGAAGATTTTTTTTTTTTTTAATTTTGTTTGCGTTTCTTTGTATCTTCCTGACATATTAGAAGCGCTATTGTATGACTGAGTACTGCAGTTAAAAAAGTTGATTCTAATTTCATTTAAGAAGTTCACTGTAACTTTGGCTAAGTTTAATCTGGTATGACTTTCAATTTGTGTAAACTGTAAGAATCGTTTAATTGGTTTGTGAGATTTTTCATACACATATCTTAGAACAACAAAAAATTTATCGTGATGAAATAAGTCAGGTGTAGAATCTACTAAAATTTCAAAATATTTTGAAACTTTTATATCAGTCACTTTTAAAACATTTTTATCTGTAGTTGTTAGAAAACTTTTTGCCATTAAAGAAACCAATTCATCGCAAACTGTCTTAGACAAGTATGAAGTTTTTCCTGAACCAATATGACCGTAATGTGTAATGTGTTCTGATAGAACACATTACACATTACGGTCATTACGGTCATACAGAAAAATGCATCAAATTTGGCAATTAGTTCAAGTCTGAGGATATTTCCATTACTTTGTTCTCCAAACATTTTAGTGGAACCTCTAAATGATTTTTTCCAACTAAAGTACAAAATACAGCTATCACACGCTTTAAAACCATTCTCCAATATTGCTTTTCTTTTTTTGATTTTTCTTCAAGTTTCTTGTCCAATGTGTTGTGACTTATTCTAATCAAATAAACCACTAAAGCTTTTCTGTGTTCTGTTGAGTTTTCGTGGCTTTTTAACAGTGGAATAGCATTTTTCAGTCTCTCAAACTAGTTGTAGCAAGGAAAAATCAGAAAATCTTAAGAACCATGCATACAAAACAGTAAAGATTTTCTTTTGTTGTGTAAATTAACCATGGACAATCATATTTTTTCCCCATTTGCTTTTTGGCCTTTGGAAGAAGATTTTGAACAAAAGTGATCGTGATCCTTTTAAAACCGTTTTGATTCATGGAAATCATTATCAAAGTTCTGAATAGTTTTAGGTTCTTTTGATATCCAAAATGATATATCCTTTTCAGAGAGATGTTCCCATAAGCCAATGTCATCTTTTCTGTTGATGTTTGAGTTATAGCTATCAGTGATTAATTCAAGAGAACTCGTGACTTCTTGCAATTGATGATCATTTTCTAAAACTGGTTGTTCTTTTTCAATAAGATGGTTTATGGGCTCTTATACAAAAATACATAAAAATGGATTTCTTATATATTTAATAAATGGAATAAAATAACTAAAGTAACAGGCTTGGTCGGGAATGACCTGCGATTGCACTCTGTTCCTGAACACGCATATAATATTTAGTTGCCACAACTTGGCCATGGCTTGTTTAGATGTTTGAGAACATTCAAGTTTTACATGTTTCCATCTATGTCCACTTAACAATTAATTTTTAAAGTACACTCTAAAAGAATTAAAATCCTAATTTTATTCTTTTCCAAGCAAATTTAAATATTTTTCACTTAAATTTTTAGGCCAAAAAAATTCGTGGGGCCCTAGGTCGTGGCCTAGTCAGCCTATATATAAATCCAGGACTGTGTGCTAAATCTCTAAATTAACAATCAGGGTTATGTTACTTTCTGACAACTCTTTGCATAGCTTGAAATAATTTACATTTTAAGTTTTTTTATGCTTTTTAAGTCTTGCACTTTAAAGATAAATAAAACCAATCCCCTGCTAATGTATTTTCTTTTTTAAAGCATGTATTTAAGCCAGCATAGCAACCTTACTGACCATTTCTAATGGTAATCTGGTCAGAACTGTGTCTGGTTTTAGTATTGGTCTAATTAATAGTTTACTCTAGGTCTAATTATTAAGCATATGATATGTCAGAGCCATTGCAAAACTAAGCAGTTTTGCAATGGCTCTGACATATCATATGCTTTTGACAAAGTCTATTAGGCTGGTCTTCTTCATAGGCTCTTTAATATGGTGTGTCAAGGTAAGTTTTTAAAGTTATTGAATCATTTCCTTTTAATCGCATTATTAAAGTCATCCTTAGTAAACAACCCTCTTTTTTCCTTTCAGTACCCTCTGGGGACAACAAGGTTCTTTGTTTAATTTCTTTATTCTATTTTAATAATCTTTAAAGACAAAACTTTAAAATCAGTCTTTATAAAACACTACCACTTTTTAATTGTTTAGAACAAGCAGCCTTTAATAAAAATATGAATCTTTTACAGCTTGAGGTTCACAGTGACTAGTGAATTTTAATTCAAACAAAACTCATTTTTTTTTTAGATCATAAAGTCAAGAACACTGCAATTGCAAATATGCCACTTTTTTGAGTTTTTTTTTTTTTTTTTAATTTTAATTACTTTAAGCTTACGTTTGAGCCTAAAATAAAAATGCAAAAAATATAAGTTGAATTTTTTTTTTATTATACACTTTACACTAATATAGGGTGATAATGGATTCATTAGTAAAGGGTAACGACTGGTCTATCAAAATCACAAAGCATTGGTACATAATTTTTAAGATCTAATATAGATTTCATATATACTTGGTACACTATAATATAGTTAAATATATTCCTATATCACTTTGTCAATAACATACCTATTACGACTTTATATAACAGACTTAGAAAAACATAGAGTTATCAAAATTAGAAGTTATGCTTGCAATGCATGGAAATCGTCCTATGCTGGAGTAGACTGGATAAAAAGATTTATGAGAAGGCATCAATTACGTAGTTTATGTTTGCCTTAAAATACAAATCTTTCACGAGCAATGTGCTTTAATCATGTTAATGTATTAAAATTTTTTGTTAATTATAAAAAAACATTGCGGAAACTTCTACATATATTTTTAATTTAAATGAAACAATGAGAACTAACTGTAATGCAAACTCCTTGTTTAGTTGCTCCTCAGGAAATAAAGCAGGTAACGTGATCATTTGAAAATCATGTCTTGCCATGAAAACAAAAATTTCTGTATAACCTCAAACCAAAAAAAAGGTTTTTCTAACTCATTTTTCTCTTGTACGGAACTTCTTTTCCACGACAAAAAATCATATGTTTGGGATGAAATTTATAGTTGTAAAAAATATGTAGTTTTATTTATAAAGTATATATAAACACAGCTCTGTGCATGCAATAAAACTGGAGGAGGGGGGTCAACTTGAAATATTTATGTTGAATTCATTATTCTTAGGGTTTCAAAAAAACTTTGCCATAATGTTGAAAATAAAAATTTTGTTCAGAAATTTTCTTCAAATAATGAAAAAATTGCTAAAATACTTTAAAAAATCTAATTAAGGTTATTTATAGTAAATGTTTTGAACTCACTCCTGCGCTTATCTTGTGCAGCATTTAATAGTTGGTATGAGATAAAACTCACTTTCTATTTAGTTCCTTTTTAAAATTGTCATGGAAATCAGATTTTAAAACCTTAAGCTTCTTCGTTTCGTCGGCAATTTAGGTTTTTCAATTGATTTGACTGAGTTTGCTGCTTTCTTAACCACTGCAAAAAGCAAATGGAAGTTGTCATCATTTCTCATTTTTTTTATTGTATCAATCATTAAATATGTAAATTTTCCTCCACTGGTAGCCGACATCTTTGTCAATTGCATGGACTTTGACAAATTATCAGTCATGGTGTAAAGCTTATATGAGAGATTAATGCCGAAAAAGAAGTAAAAGTTTTCCATCTAGCATTTGCATTCAACATTTCTTGCTTTTGTCCCAAAGGCGCAAGTATGATTTATAATTATAGGTGACTCTCTCAATACGTTCTGCCTAAACAGCATCTAGTTGTGGAAAGTTTCTTCAGCTTTTTTAATGGTTTAGAGTCTTGTTCTATCTCAATGTTTTTGTTAATGTTTTCAAGCAAATGTTCTATTTTAAGTAAAAACTTTACAAGTACACATATTTCTCCAACAACACTCAAGGTGTCGAGCAAAATGTCACATTTCTTATCAGTAATTTTACAGCTAAACTAAGAAAATGCCTTAAACAGTGTTTGATAACAGCCTTTGGCCGTTCAGCAATGATTTAAGCTGTTACTACAGATTTCTTCCCCATTCAATTAGATGCGCCATAATATGTTTAACCCCTACTATTATTGAAACTTAAGTTAATTCTAATGAGAATATCTTTATTAACAAGTACAATAATATCACTTTTATCATTTTTCAACTGGTATAAATAAATCCCATTAAGTCTAAAAGAGTTTTAATCTTTATTTGATGTTTGCTAAAAAAGTTTTAATCTTTATCAACTGTTTGAAAACAAAGCGATAGCTGTTCTTTATTGCTCACGCCAATACCTTTATTGGTAATAATAGAAAAAAACTTGTGTTTTCGGATGGTTTTCAACTTTTCTTGTAATGTTAGAGTAGCTAATACATCCAAAATTTCATTTTGCACCTTGTTATGTGCATACTGGTAACCAATTTTTCCATCAAGATGACCTGCAATGTTTTTGTTGTTGAACCAAGCAGGCTCAATAGTTGGGTAAAGTTGTTTCTATTTGCCCAAGGTAATGGGCAAATAGAAACAACTACAAGGAGGAAAACATAAATGCATAGACTGAAAATTAAAATACTCGTAAGGAGACATATGCATAGACTGATACAAATCTTAAGTTTTGGCTTCATCTGATATTTTGCTACTACCTGCTTTTGGGGACCAGTAATGACGAAGCTAGAACTTTTTTTTTGTTATCGATTTTAAATGTATTTTTTGAATGTATTTTTATTAAAAATCTCTATTTTAATTTTTGATCATAGAATTGTCGCTTTATCAAACTAACAAAACGAAACCATCTCATCGCTCCACCGTTCTAAGCATAATGGCTGTCAAAAATTCAAGCTTCACTTAAATTATTTTTTTATCAAAAAGTTTATCGTTATTGTTATATCGTATATACAACTTTATTACTATAGTAATTTTTTGATTTCTGTTTTTTTGAAGTTTTTATTATATTTTTGTTATATATATATATATTGCTTATTGTTTAAAAATTCTTTTTGTAAATAAATTTAATTAATAGTAGTATTTAATTAGTTTTTGTACGTATAATTAATATAAAATATAATTAACTTATATTAGAGTTTTTATATTGTTAAAACTTTTACTATTTATTTTCAAATGTACTCACGCATGCTCGCACACAATGTTTTAAGTTTATTAGAGAATTTTTTAAAGTTATTTTTGAAATTGAAAAAGTTTTTGGGCAGATTTTTTTCATTTATTTTCATTTCTGTGTTATATTACTAACGTAACGTAAAATTTCTTGACTTTTAATTTTAGGTTCAAACATAAGTAATTAAAAAATTAATAAGAACTCTATTACATCTAATTAAAGCTCAAGTTTTAAGCATTCATTTTTTAGAGGAAATTTAAAAAAAATAGCAATAAACGAAGTATTTTTTATTTATTTTTTTTGTTATTTGAATTTGAAAAATGTACAAATTACAAAAAGGTAAGAAAGGTAGTTACTAAATTACTCATATGTAACACTAATACAAATAAAACTTCAATATGAATATGTGTAAAGAAATCAAGTTAATAAACTGCACAAAAACTTTTTAGATAAAATCTTTTTACATTTTATTTTAACTCGGGAAGTTAGTTCCATACTTTGATAATTTTTTTTGCCGTAAAAAATTCTGTATTTTATAGGTGGAGTAAATTTTTGCGAATGACTTTTTTTTTTTTTGTTAATTCACCTCCCCAAAGCCATGATTGCCACAACAGTAGAGGAGGCTATTTTAATTGTGGTTACAACCAGAGGGGTGCGACTCGGCAAAATTTGCATTAAATTCTTGTAATTGCTAACGCAAAGAGCCGATCTGGAATTTCAATCGATTTTTTTGAGCTTAGATAATTTAGTCAGCATATTCCTATCATTTATTGCTTACATCCATACAAAAAATATTTCATTTCCGCGCGCCAAAAAACTGTTTTCCATCATGCCTACGTTTGCCAAAAACCAGAAAGACTGCAGAAAATCTGTTTGCTTAATCTATATAAAAAATCCTGAAAATTTGAGACCCTAATGATGATAGAAAAATCAAAATCCTTTGAAGTGGTAATACTGTACATCATAACATTATAAGTAGTTATTTACGTTATATACAAAAACATTTCTCAATAAATAATTCTAGCAACACAACAATTGTCAGATACTTCTTATTCAAATTTTTTGCATCTTGGCCCAGTTCCGCGCAACGGTTTCACACTTTTTCGCTGATGTAATTAACAACACAGTTTAGGAGCTGATGAGAGTAGTCGGGATGAGAAGCATTTCTTTCGTATCTTTCTTAAAGACTTGTAAAACAAGAATGTAAAATTTCCGTGGCTTGTTCACTATACAGTCCCAGGCTAATTTTTTTCACCTTAAAAAAATGTTAAACATGGGGAAAAATAGCATGAACTTTTGGAGTGACAGAAAACTGGATTTGAAATCTTCGATTTTCAAAACGTAATCAGGTAAAAGAAACAGCCAAAACAAGCTGAAACAATTCCCTTAAATGAATTCAAAGCACGTCAGAAATCCAGGGCTTTCGAATGATTTTAAGCTTCAGCAAGGAATTTCAGCTCATTCACCGTTTTGAGCAAATTCATGCACGGCAAATTTGTGCAATCATTACGATTGTAGTCGCCACCATGATAAGCTTGAAGAGAGATGTGAATGGCTCAAGCCAATAACCTTTAGCCATTTTTGTACCAGGTTTTTCACAATGTGATTAACCACACCAAAAAGTAAATGAAGTTCCATGGGAGGAAGTACTTCAAAAATAACTGTTTGGTTAGGAAAAGAAAGCAAAGAGAGCAAGCTTTTTCCACTTCAATGAAATGAAAAACTGCCTCGACATTTTAAAAGTTTTCTGGTGTATTTTTTGCAATTGGCACTATCAGCTGCTTCTTAATTCCTGTGCTTTTGTGGTCTTAATGTGACCAAAGCTTGAATGACTTTTGAAAAGGACTATGTAGCTCAGACTCATCGAGCTTTGAGTCAACTAAGCTTTAAATCACTTTCAAGAAAGAGCCACCACCATCTATTCCAGGCTTTAGAATAGCCTTGCTTTGAATTCTCCTAATAATACAGTTTTTTCTTAAGCTGATGCAGATCCTGGCAATGAACCACTTGGCGATCTTTTGAATTGGCAGCAAGTTTTAGTAAGTTTATGGTGAAGTAGTCTCTCAAAACATGCCACTATCAGCAAGTTTTTGCTGAAAATTGGTTTCAATTAGCCTAACTGGGCTAATCTGGTCAAGAGTAGATCCAAGCTTTCTCATTCCAGTATTTGAAAGCCCCTTATTATCTTGAATTGAAACCAAATTTTTTTATAAATAAACGGACCAGAAAAGAGTTGCTGTGCAGCTTATGACCCTAAAAATTACATTATAAATCAAAATTATACTATTTACAGTTTGTAATGCCAATCAGATTAAAATAATAATTGGGAGAAATATTGTTCACATTTACCTTTTCTTAAAGCCAATGGCATTCCTTGTGTTTACAAAATGTTCTTTTTGGTAATGTATCTTTGCCTGAAATCACAGTGGATGTAATCTGCTCTGCATCTACTGGGTCTGTCTCTGAGGTTTACATGACATTTTCCTTGTGTACAATGATAAATATGTCCGCGAGCAAGCATAGATAAGCAAGTTGTGCACCATTTTTTTAGCTGCAAAAGTTTGTGGATTAGCTTCATTAAATTTTAGAGAGTGTTTCTCTTTTTCATTGGTTTTGGCAATTTTGAAGATCAAATAATCACACTGTGCTGTTTGTCGTTGATGGTTTTTACAACGAAGTCGAAATTAAACAGCCCTAGAAAATTTTTATCACTTGGTTGATTGATCTTGATTCGACAAATCATGCAAATTCCAAAAGGTACACAATCCTCACTGAAGTTAAAAGTATTTGAAATAATCTCGTGAATTTTTTTCTGGTAAGGTTCTGTCAATTGCGTATCTGCTTTTTTTCATACAGATTAAGCAAACAGATTTTCTGCAGTCTTCATGGTTTTTGGCAAACTTAGACATGATGGAAAACATTTTTTTGACGCGCAGAAATGAAATAACATACACAACCATTGATAACAAAGATTTTAATGGAATGTTTTTAGGCATTAGGTCCCAGATTTCAGGGTGTAACAACAAAATGTAAATGAAATTTTACATTTTATTCTTAGTAATTGCATGATTCTTTCAATTTTAATTTTTTTTTTAAATACTAAAAATTGTTTGAGTATAGTATAGAATAACAAACAATGACTGAGAATGAATACTGAACAATATCTTCTGGATTGATAATGAATGCTGAACATTATCTGCTATATTGATGAATACCGAACAATATCTGCTGGAGTGATGATGAATACCGAACAATATCTGCTGGATTGAAAATAAATACTTAACAATGTCTGCTGGATTTTACGCACCTTCTAATTGTCGGCATAAACGAGGAAAAGCTATAGATAAAAGTGTATCATTTTTTTGCTTTCTAAAAGACAAAAATAAATTAATATCTATTTGACTATTTAAGTTTATATATATTTGAAAATTTTGTCCACAAACAGGGTCCGTGTACTGGTTGGAACACTTTGAGCCGTATTATCCTGAGAGAAATAAAGAAAATTAAACTTTTAAGGTTAAGTGTTAGCATCTGATTATTAAAAATGGACACATGTCCAGTGCAAAGTTAAAGTTTAAGTAGATGAAGAGGGGGAACAATAAAAATCTACACTGACAGAGGCTAGATCTATCAAATAAAATTTAAAAAACTATGTCTACTATGCTGACTAATACATAAGGTAAAATTTATCTATTAATTGGGTGATCTAAATTTATATTGTTTTCAATATCACGTCAATAATAACATTATAACGTTTAATAACGTTTTTAATATCAAATCAATAATAACATTAAAAGGTTTTTTCATGACATATTTGAAAATGAACCGATTCCTTTGATTAACAAACCTACAAGAATTACTCAATCAATTTACTCTTTAACTGATAATATTTTAACCAGAGATATTTTTAACGAATTTTTTAAAAAAGGAGATAACTACAAATGACAAATCTGATCACTTTCCTATTTTCTTTTCTATAAATGTTGATACAAATTTACAATCCATCGAAACACCAGTTTTTAAAAAGTGCATTTTTTTAAATATTAACCATGAAATATTTAAAAAGCAATTATCTCTAATTCATTGGAATAGAATTAACTCTTCAGGTGAGGCAGACTTAGTTTACAACTCCTTTTTTTAAATGTTTTATGATGTACTAATTCCTCTGAAGTTAGTTCAAATCTCAAAGTATTAAATCGCCTTTATGTCGCCTTAATCGCCTTTATGTCGCCTTAAATCGCCTTAATCACCTTAAATCGCCCTATTAAATTGGATTACGAGTGGTTTCCGGAGGTCTTCTAAAATCAAACAAAAATTATACATTAAATACTTAAAAACTAAAAAAAATGAATATAAAACTATTTATAAAAATTAAGCTAACCTTTTTGATCGTCTCAAGAAAAAAAACAAAAAAAAACTATTACATAAATTTACTTGACAAATTTAAAATAAATTCTAAACGCACGTGATTTGTAATAAGAGAAGTTACCGGCAACAAAAAGTTTACATCACGGACACTGTCTA
This sequence comes from Hydra vulgaris, assembly GCF_038396675.1. Taxonomy (NCBI): domain Eukaryota; kingdom Metazoa; phylum Cnidaria; class Hydrozoa; order Anthoathecata; family Hydridae; genus Hydra; species Hydra vulgaris. Next base: position 4,885,773 of record NC_088921.1, on the reverse strand, counting down.
ATAGAGTCAAACTTAACAATGATTTTTTATATGATAAACAAGAGATTGCGGAAGAATTTAATAAAAACTTTGTGTCTGTGTCTGTAGGACCAAATCTCTCCAAACTAATTCCTGTATCTAACACTTTAATAAAAGATTAAAGTTTCCCTCTATACTCTTACCTTGACTCTTTTGAATTATCTTTTGAGAAGTTTGAAAACGCCTTTAAAATGTTAAAGTGTAACAAAGCAGCAGGCTCGGATCGTGTTAATGCAACATTATTATAACTTCATTTGATGTTATAAAAGATATACTCTTTAATATTTTTTAAATTTCAATTCAATATTTATATTTTCAATTAAATTAGCAACAGTAATACCTACATTAAATCGTTGTGACATTTAAAACATTAGGAACTATCTTCTAACTTCAATACTTTCTGTATTCGTTAGAGTTTTAGAAAGAATTTTGTACAACAAAATTTATAATCATCTTACTATTGATAATTTATTAAACAGCAATCCATATGGATTCCGATAAAACAAGTCTACTGAACATGCAATTCTTCAACTCACTAGAAATATTTCTGATTCATTTGAAAAAAATCAATTTACTTTGAGTATTTTTATTGACTTGGTTAAAGCCTTTGTAAAATATCATCCAGATTGCATTGTATAAATATTAAAAACCCAAACAAAGTTATGATGTGGCGAAACTCTCCTGTCGTAAATCTAATTGAGAATTTCTGAATTATTTTTAATAAGAAAAGCTCATCCGTTTCAACAAAGAAAAAGGATTTGATTAAAAAACTAGTCACTACAATGAAAAAATTAGGACAGCAGCAATCAGTTGTATTAAAAGAATGCTAGACCAAATAGCTAAAGTCATTTCGTTGATAGGAGGAATGACGAATTAACTTTTTTTTTTGTGACTAACAATCAAAAAAAGTAATCGTATTTTAAAATGTGCGTGAAATAATTTTAAAATATTATTTTTATATCAAGAAAATATGTTTTATCAATAACTTATATTTTAATTGTACATAAAGAACATCTTATACTTTTTAAGAACCCTTGAAATTGAAAATACACAAAAATTGTAAATGAATCATAATAGTATGGCCAGGGATTGTATATTATGATCACCTATATATATAGATATACATATATATATTAAAAAACCTATATATATATATAGATATACACCTGTATATATAGATATACATATATATATATATATATATATATATATATATATATATATATATATATATATATATATATATATATATATATATATATATATATATATATATTAGAAAATAAAACTACGTGATTTTCGCAACTTTAAGTTTCATACTATTGCAATCATCATGTAAAAGTTTCACTTAATGAGTTACGTGTGCCAATAATATTTGAAGTACAATCTGAACGGTATCCGATTCAGTTTTTAAGAGATAATCAATGGAGTGGACTTTATAATTTAAAGTATTAAAGATATCTTCGCAAGTTGTTGAGATCACTTGAATGAGACCAAGAAAGTCATCGGCAATCTGTTTCTATTTTTCTAAAAAATATCTCACACATATTGTATGGTGCTTGATTGAACTCATGTCCGTTGGTTAATCAATGAGGATAAAAAAAGGGCTTTGGTTTGATTTCATTAAAAATTTCTTCTTCTAGAGTTGATGAAATGACATTCTGGATTACTTTAGTGTACTTAGTGCGGTGGAGTGAGAAATATTCTAGGGGACTGCTAACACCAAACTAAAAATAATTTTGCAGAACTGGTCAGCAGTTGAAATTGCAGAGTGACAGAATATACACATAGCAAGTTCAATGTCTGCTTTTTTGTTTGCATAATTTTTACAAATTTTTACTTGACCCGGAAAAATAATCTTATTTTGTAACGGATTTAAAGTTTTTTCTTTATAAATGCGTCAAGCTGTTTTATGAGGTTGCTCAAAGCTACTTTTGTGTGAACATAGATTAGTGCAACAGAGGCAACAAAAAGTATGTTTAGATGCATCAGAGCTTTTTTTATATATTTCTTAACTTCTATTCTATGAACTATATGTCATATATCATTGCTGGGATTCTAAGTACTATACAATAATAAATTGTTGCAAATACAAAATAAAAAATGTCAAAAAAATTAAAAAAAAGTCTAGTTTTTTTTCTAAATTTTTCGCTTACATAAAAGTCAATATACAGTACTGGAATTATTGTTATGGATTTTTAAGTTTTTAAATAATAATCAAGTTTTTTGCTTCAAAAATGATCATCACAAAAAAATATAGTCACAGGTTATATATTTCAGGTATATTAAACTTTTTAATACTTGATTTGAACATCTCTAGCAGCTTTCAATGCTTTCACTCTCTTGGGCATGCCCATGATTAAATCATGGCATAATGTGGTAATTGCCTCGTTGTGGAACCAGACTTTGATTAACCGCTCTACGAGCTGCGATTTTGTAGTGATAGGAATTTTATGTATTTCGTTCTTCAAAATATCCAATAAATTGGGTTCATATCTGATGAATTCCTAGGCCATTTAAGCATAGAAAGTTCATTCTCTAGGAGCCATGCCTCTGACAACTTGCCTGTATGGCATGGAGCACTATCCTGTTGAAAGATATAGTCCTTATCAGTAAAACAATTATGGATTTGAGGCACCAGACATTTCTCTAACACTTCTATATACTTTCTCTGCTTCATCATTCCCTCCACAATATGTAGACGACTTGTTCCATACATAAATATTGCTCGGCATACCATGATCTTTGTAGGGAACTTCAATGTTTTCTCTTCCTCTCCAGGCCTTGAACTTCTCTCCAGGCCTTCTTCTGACTGTCTGTACCCTATCATCCAACACAGCAACTTTTGACTCATCTGAGAATGAAATAAAAAAATGCAACCTGAAATAAAAAAATGCCTGATTGTATATCAGAAATCATAGTAAAAAAATTACATTTATAGTCATAATTAACACCTACTGATTTTAGTCAAAAAACATGATGAAACTGAATAAAATTATATAATAGAAAAATATAAACTGAATAAAATCTTATAATAGGTCTAATAGAAAGCTAAATTAATGGTTACCTTGACCAACCTTCTTTCGTCCAACTTTCATGCTCAACAGCCCAATCATGCCTGGCATGCTTCATTTTGCCCGTGAATCTTGGCTTTTTCCTTGGTCTGTATGGCTTCATTCCCTTCTCCAACAAACGATTATTCACTATTTTAAGGCTTACATTAATGCCCTGACTTGCTAATTCCATAGATATCTTTTTGCAAGAACTTCTTCTATCACTGAGGGTCATTACTTTGATTTTTCGCTCAAGTCTAGGGATAGTTATTCTCTTACGACAACATTTTCCAACTCTTCCAGCTTTAGCTTTTCTATCTTTATCCATCTTTCTTTTCGCAGCACTTACTGTTTATGTTAAAATGTTTCTCTTTTTGTTTTAGGCCTCAAAAGGAAAAATCTGTTTTTTCTAACAAAATACAGATTTGTCCTTTTTTTTCTAGAACTTAGGTCTTTTCTTTTCTCCATCACTTCAAAATTGGTCAAAAGTTCAAATATTTTGCTTAAAAAAATCTTTTTTATTTGTTCAGAACTGAAACCTAATACTTGTAGTGTAGTACATATCAGGTACACCATACACCATACAAGTACATATCAGGTACACCATACACCACAGAGAGTAAAAAGAAAGTGCCTCAAACTTAAAATAATATATTTCAGAATTTACGGGTATATTTTAGCAACAGTGCACTATTATGACCCTAAAATGAAAAAAACAGATCAAAACGGATTTCATTTAAAAATAAAATAGTCCCTTTCTTTACATATGTATATAATTATAACGAAATGAATAATCAACCACTGAACACCTTTTTGGATGCCTTAAATGTCGGAATTTGTTAAAAATTCCAAAAATCCATAATAATAATTCCAGAATTGTAGATTAGTCAGTATATACTCTTTATTCTGTTAATATCGACACAAACCTAATATTGTTGATAGTTGCATGTGCTATAATTGAGTTGATGTTGTTCAGTAAATATAGATAACAAAATTCTTTTTGTACTAATTTGATATTGTCATTGCAATGCTTATTTATTATATTGCTGAAAAAGGAATTAAATAACTGTTCATTTTGCTTGTTAGACACTTTGAAGTTTAAAAGGTTTTTATTTCAAATGTTTTTGTTTTCAAATGTTCGAGTGGTTTGAGCGTTTCGAGTGTTTTACTTAATGTTTTGTAGAATAATAAAATTAAATTTTTGAATAAGTTGATCGGTTTCTTGTAATAAATTATTTTATTGCATAGTTTTGGTGCTCTGCATAAAAATCACTGATAAAAATTTTGTAGGTTGTATACTTTACGTTGTTGATTGAATTGAAATATATCTTTATTTTGAATATTAATTTTGAGTAATAAAAACAAAGTCATATAATATGCATTGCTAAAGATTTGTATTTCTTTTTTTGTCTAGTAAATTCTTAGAGTCGAGCAGTTATTAAAGTTAGGTAGAATGAATGTTTTTCAGAATTGTAAACGAACTGTGAAGACTTGACCAAGTATATTAGTTATTAAAAATATTTATTGGAAGCTTTTGCTTTTATCTCTATTATGTGTTCGGTAAAATATAATTTACTGTTTATAATAGCACCAAGTAAAGAAATTTCATTAACTATTTCAATTTTGAGCTGATCGCTTAATATGATTGGTGTTAGCGATATTATTTTTTAGATGTATGCTTATTTGTTAAAATCATTTCTTTAGTTTTATGCCAATTGATGTCGAGTTTATTAGCATAGCTCCACTTAATAAAATTATTAAATGCTAACTGAGTTTTTTTTATTAGATGATTTATATTAGTATATCATATCATTAGTGTTGTGTCATCTGCAAATAATGTTGATTCAAATAATGTCAAATATTTAAGTAGATCATTGATAAAAATCAAAAAAAAAAAGAGGTCCTTAAATGGAACCTTGTGGTATACCGATATTAACTTGTTGTTTGTTAAAGTATGCCTCTTTAATTTTTATAAAAATTTTTCTATTTTTAAAATAAGTGTAAATTAAGTTCAAAATATCAGTTAAAAAACCATAATGTTTTAGCTTCAAAATCAGTAACTTGGAATCTACTAAGTCAAAAGCTTTTCTGAAATCGATAAATATTAATAATGTAAAGATTTTTTTTAAGAGTTGGTTAGCTTTACATTAGATATAAAAGCATGTAACGCAGTTTCACATGAAAGATTGCATTTGAAACCGTGCTGGTCATCATTTTGTTCAAAGTATTCAGTTTCTCTTTTAGCAGTTATTTGTTCACTTTTGTTAGTGGAGATACTATAGTAATACTTCGATAACTATTAATGTCGTGAGTTTCCCTTTTTTGTTCATAAAGTGACATAATACTACCAATTTTAAATTTATTTGGAATACAACTTGTTTCTAGATATTTGTTAAACATATTTATTAATGGATCAGTGATTGAATTATATAATTTTTAAAATAATTTTCGTTGGAGTATCTGAATTACCACAACTGCTTTTTTCTTTTAAGTTTTTGATCGCTTTTACAATTTCATATTTATTAATAGAAAGAAATGAGAAATTTAATTTTTTGTTGTTTTTTTTTTAACATTTGAAAAATTGATGAATCATTTGTTTTTTCGTAATCAAAATGATAAATTGTTGCACAACTTTTTCGCAATTTTCAGATTTTTCAACTCTCGATCGAACCATTCGTTGTCGCCTTTAATCTTGATGTGTATTTTTATCATCTCTTTTGGTGAAATGGCATTTAAGATATTAATAATGTTAAGTTTGAAGTATTTCAACATGTTGGTCGAGTTGTCATTTTTTTTGCACTGTAGCTTAGAGTTATTGGTTGCGTTGGATATGATTGCTATCTTTTTAATACTTAGTTGCCTGCTTTTTATTATTTTTAAGTAATTAACTACTTCAGTGATACCTTCAATTACTGCAAAAACTGCACAGTGATCACTAAACGAAGTTTCTTAGACAAACGTTTTTATTTTTGCTGAACTTTTAGTTAATAAAACATCAATCTTTTAGAGGCTTTGTATTTATTGTCTTTTTTATTGAATTTAGTTGTAAATCTAACTGGTTTGTAGATATTTTTTAAGTTGTTATTAGTAGGAAAGTCATAAAGTTGCATTCCATATTGGGAGCTGAGATCTTGATTTAGATTGCCAAATATAAATACTGGTTCATTTGGTTGAGATTGAATAATAAGCTTTCTACATAGTTGTTAAAACATTGAGAAACAATATTTGGTGGCTTATAACAGCAGATGAAATTGTTTTTCAGTTAGTTGTGCATCAGTTGCTATTCAAAAGTAAAACTTTTAAAATGTTTTTTATGTAGATAAGAATGCCACCTCTTTTAATGCAGTCTTTTCTGTCTCAACGCGGAATCATATTTATTTGAAAAAAAATCTTTAGTTCGATATGTATCGTTAAGTTTGGTTTCATTAACCGTTATTATATCTATCAAACTTAAATTTCAAATTGGTTTGATATCTATGATGTATTTCGACTTTATTGAATATATATTTAAAAGCAAAATTGATAGTACTTTTTTCTTTGAAAAGTTTAAGTTGGAAATTGTGGGAATGTTACTATTATTGTTAAAGACATTATTAGCTAAACTCACTTAGTTTGTATCAAAACTTTCAGGTTTAATAATTAAAGATCATTATCATTTAGTTTATTGGTATAACTTGTTGGGTATGTGTTGTTATTGTTAACCTGATTTGAATAATTATATGACGGCACAAAATAAAGTCATTCCTTAAAATATATTTTTTTTAATTATTGATCCCTTATGCCATAGCAGTATTTTTATTTTTCATGATTTATGTCAATGTCATTAAGATCATTCCTTTTTTTTTCAAAGATATTTGTCATTCGTTCGTTTTCTGTTAAATCTGTATATATATACATTCTTGGAAAGCAACATTTAAGAATTTTAGCTTTTGCTAAAGCAGCGATAACTGTTTTTGTTGAGTAGAATTCAACTCTTTATCGTATTTGTTTGGTATGTGTTTGGTGGTCTTTTATTTTTTTCATTAATCGTGTAATTTTTATAACTTGCTCTTTTCCAATTTCAAGGCTGTTTAAGATTGAAAGGATTGCTTCTTCATTTGTTATATTTAATTGACGTGATTGATTCCACTTATTCGAGTTGGTCTCGCGGTTTATTTTTTATTCGTTGGTTTTAGTTGGTGCGACAACAATTACTGCTTGAAATTCTTTTGCTATGCTATTCTAATTACCAGACACCATTTGGCTGTATAAATTCTGTGCATTAGGAATATTTATGTTGGTATCTTCTATATAGTTTTTGCAATTATTTGTTTCAAGTTCGTTTATTCTTTTTTTAATTCATCGATAACTTTTTCTTTCTCTAGAAGTGTATCAACTAAAAGTGTATTAACTAGTTAAACCTTTTTACACAGGCAAATCCTTTTTCCCACTTACTTCGGCAACTACGAGAGTTTTCATATAATTTTTTATTTGGAATTGTAAGTTTAAAAATGTAAAACAAAAAATCAATTATAAGCTACAGAATAATAAACTTAATAACCAATTTGATTGGTCGGATCAACTTTTTGATTTGTTTGATCAACGACTAGGTTTGATCAACTTTTAAGTTAGATATTTTAAGAAGAAAAAAGAAAGATTATGCAGTCGTTTAACCTTTTTTAGTAAAGTATTTTACTTTAAAACGTCTTCATTGAAAATTTATTGAAAAAAAACTTTTTAAAGACAAAAACGGTTTTAATTAAATCGAACGAATCCAAATAAACTGTTTGAGTTTATTAAAACTTATGCGTGAGAATTTATTGCATTTTTTAACCTTTTTTTTTCCCCTTATATAAAGGTAAAAATAAAAGTCACAATCAAATTCAATATTTTCAAAAACAATTGCAAATCGGTGCGTTCATTTTTAAATTGCACTTGTTGCCTTCTAGTAAAAATTAACAAAACTTAAGCATTACTTAAAATTAAAAAAAAAGATAAAATAGGGTTTGATTTTTAAATTTAACGTTTGTGTTGCCAAATAGCAACATTGAGAAAGGGTTAAACTTCTTTGAAAAGCCGTAACAAACAAAATTTTTTTTTTTACTCATACTCATTGTTTTTTTCTTTTCCTTAACTTTTCTTTATTTCGCTCTATTTCCTTTTTCTATGAAAAAAAAAAATGTTTTATCAATTAGATTTAACAAAAAATAAACCAGAATTAAACCAGATTCAATCAAATAATAATAATAAAAAAAATAAACCAGACAAAACAAGGCTAAAAAACTTCAAGTAGAACCGAAAAAAAACAACCAGATTTGAAAAATTTGGCTTGAAAAAAACCAGATGGCAACCCTGGGTGAAATACACATATAGTTTTTTCATTAAAAAATAAATGCAATTGGAACAAGTTACGTAAAACTATACAGAGAAAGACTATTTTTACAAGCGCGTGCATCTAATCTTAGCTTTGTGGTTGCCTGATATAAATTTATTCTCGTGATAACATTTGGAAAGTAAAATTATTAGTTTTTTATATAAACAAAATAAACATTTAAAAGAGATACGCAAACCACAAATAATCATTTACAAATAAAAACTTTCAAATGCAACCACTCTTTCAAAATTTATATGGGAAACTAGAGTACTCAAGGTAACACCTGAATTAACTTTGTCTATCCTAAAAAGAGCCCATGCTCACAACAACCCAACAACAACAAAAAGTTTACTTCTTTTATTTCTATTTCCAACACTCATTATTATAAATATTGCTATTTTTTATTATTGTTATTATTATTATTGTTGCTATCGTTGTTATTATTACTATTAATATTATTGTTATCATTACTATTATTATTATTATTATTAGTGGAATTGTTATCTTTATCGTTTGTTTTATTAATATTTTGATTATTATTACCAATAACTGGAGTTTTTATTATTATTTTTACCGATACTTATATTACTACAATATTTACAATGTTGTTACATTATATTATTATAATCTATTTCTCTTTTATTGCTATAATTCAATTAGGTATATAAAAGTCTTTTATTCTAGATAGATGTATAAAAGAAATTTGAATTTTGTCCTAAATTATCAAACTTCGTACTTAATTATTATTATAAAGTTTTTCGTTTAAGTATTGTACTGTTATACGTTTTTTTTTTCGTTGTTTTTTTTTTTTTTTTTTTTTGGTTTTTTTTTGTTTGTTTTTTTTTTTTTTAGTTTGGTGTTTTAGTTTCTTATGATGGTGTTTACTTAAAATTAGTATATGTACTATATGTAAATATTCCATGAAATATAAAATCTATTTCAGAATACATTTGATTTGATTTGATTTTTATATAAAAAAGTAGTAATTTTACTTCATAAAAATGCCGAAGAGCTACGTAGTCAAAAAAAAGAATTAATTTCCAAATGTCGTCACAAAAAAATTTGAGGTTTAGATACACGCGCTTCCCAATCGGCACGGGGCGTAAAAAATACGTCCTTCAGACATTCAATTAGCTTCCGTCTCGTTTAAATACTAAGCGTCTTTAAAACGTTTAACTTGAGTCTTTAATTTTTTCGTCAAAAGATAACTGGAATGCTTTATTGAATCAAAAGATAAATCACGCACAGTGAGACAAAATCAAGTTTTTCGTGCGAAAATTATTTTCGAAGTTTTTTTAGTTAGAATAGCTATATTTATATATAAAATGCATAAATAAAGTAATAAACATGTAATTATACAATATAAAAAAAATATTAACAAAATTAATTATTTTGGTGTAAAATACAAAATATTTTTGATGGACAAGACAACTTTTTTCAGTGTAAACATTAAAAATATTACTTTTCTATGCATGTATTTGTCATAAAATATCTTTTTTAGATTTATATCTACAAAACTTATATATTATAACAGTAATGAAAGATTTTGTAGGTATTCTTTTGTGTACAAAACATCTTTTTTACATGTTCAATAATTCTCATCAACTGACCATTAACCAAAGACCAATCTTTTGTTATAACTTTTTTTATTGCAAAAAGTTGCAAAATATTTATGTTGCATGGCTATTTACATACATTTAGGACAAGATTTACATAGTCAAATAATTGGAGGAGATTGGAGGATAGTTTATCTGATACCTAATAGTAAAGGTTAGTAGCAAAAAAAAATATCAAAAACTGTCTGTTTTCGATGCATAAAACCTAATGATTACATTTACGTTATATTATTTTTAAAAGCCTGAGCAAAAAAAACATTCTTAATTAAAATAATATAGTTTAAAATTAAAGTCAATAAAGTTAATTTAAAACAATATTAGCGTTAGAAAGTTGACGAATAAACAATGTAAAATAGCGTTTTGGAACACATGTCAAAGTAACGTTTAAATAGCCACATAAAATTACGCTTAAATTAATATTTATTGTTTTTTAACTAGATATTTCCTCTAATGAACATGTCTTCACCATTATGACAAATTTTTACCGTGCAATGCTAAATATATATATATATATATATATATATATATATATATATATATATATATATATATATATATATATATATATATATATATATATATATATATATATATATATATATATATGATTATATGCTTAGTTACTTGAGAATCGAGTTAATATTAATACTGATACTGAAATTGATATTGAAAGAAATAATTTAAAACTGAGAATATGATATACTATATATTTATGTATAATATTCTATATAAAGAACCATGTTCTGACTGTTCGAAAGATTCAGACTTCGCAGAATCTCATGCAGAATCATATTTTTTAAAAGGAAAAAGTATTTTTCAAAAGTGAAAAAAATTAATTATTCATAGAGCAATTATTCTGATGATTCAATAGAACTCAATACTTTTCATCGATAACTTTCAGATTGTGCAATTTGATATAACTGGACAATCTGAAAGTTATCGATCAGTACATTATATAATGAACTTCTTGAAATATTACAAATTCAAAGTTCGGAATTTTCGAAGATACAGGGAAAATTTTTAAAACACCTTCAGGTATAACTGTTGCTGAAAAGTGTGATGGGAGGGCGCATAAGTTGCGTTTTACGGAACCGAATTATGTGCTAAAATTCTGTGCCACGTTTTTTTAAGTCTGTTTTGAGTTAGTGTAGTGAAGACTTGTTTTGTTGAAAAATTTTTTCAAATTTGATATTAGCATAGAGTATTTTTAAAAACTAGAATAGTTGAACTTTATTAATGTGTGGTTTATAAATTATTACTTAACTTTATTGCTGTGTTTGTTGCTGTCAGAAATTTGGTTGTACTTCTACAATAAAAATAATGTTGAAGATATGGACGATTTTTTTTTCTAACTTTCCTTTCATTTAAGTTTTTCATGTATCTAGGCACTTGCCAAGTTTCATTGAATTCCTAGTTGTCGCAGGCACTTTAGTCCCACTGTTGGTACGTGATTTTTTTTACCCGATGTCTTTTTGAAAGACAGAGTGGCCTATCAATTGTTTTGTTTTAGTTTATTTTTGATTTTGATTAAATAATAAAATGGAAAGTCAAGTAATTGAAGGTTTAACATGTTACTTAATCACATCTAATTTGAAATATAAAATGTTTACTTATTTTAATATAAAGTTAATTAAGTATTTTTAATGTTTCTTTGCATTATCTTAAATTTAAGTTTAAGTTAATAAATGTTTATAAATCTAAACATAATAAACTTAGGAAAAGGTAATCCTAAAGTTTCCAAATTGTTTCTTTTAGTAAAAATAACAACTAGTAAACATTAAGATCATCTTTACATACCACTTTATAGTATAATCAATTGAAAAACATGTATAAGTATTGTATACATTTTTTATAGAATACTTATACATATTTTTTATTTCATATTAAATATTTTTAATAAATATGTATTACTACATATTTTTATTTGATTTGCATCTTGAAGTTGCAATCAATAAGTGTTGCAAATTATATGGAAATGACTGCATGGCAACCTTGATTATTCTAGCTGTAAGCAAAATGAGATATTAAGTCGTAAAAGATGATCCATTAGGTTTTGTAAATTTTTAGACTAACAAATTTCCTCGAGACCTTTGCGTTCTTTTCCGCACTTGTATTATTTTGATAAAGCATCACAGTGACTTTAAACAATTTCTTACAACTCTTCGAGAAACATTTTATAGTACAACCCCAATTAAACAAATATTTATGCTTGCAGTATTTAGGAAACTTCTTTCTGGACCCTGGATGAATATATTCAATGATAAGAGCATGCAACTTTTGATCATGTTACTGGTATCCGAAAAATGTTATACAAATAGCTCAAGCTTGCAAATCCATGTTTAGGTATGTTTAGCGATGCCAAAGTACGCTATATACACAGTCTAGACCTAAGTTTGACAGAAACGTAGTCAACTAATGTAGCACATAAAAGTAGATTTAGAAATGCATCATACTAAAATTGGAGTTGAGATTTGCAAAAGACAAATATCTAGGCTCCAAAAACTGGATGAAAAAGATAAAAAAAAGTTTAGAGCGCGAGCTACGAAAACCGAGTTTAAATGAAATTATAAATTCATATAAACACTTGTCCAATGACTAACTACAGGAATTAGAAGATGTCATGTTAGGGAGAAACGTTGGGAAAAAACTATACCATGAATGGTATGATCAAAACATATGCAAACGAGTTTTGTTTAATATAATTTTATATAATTGTATATTTTTGTATAAACGCGTTTTGTAAAGTAGAAAAAGGAAATAAAAGAAAAAATAACTTTATATGTACTATTTCTTACTGGAAAGATGATGAAACTGATATTGAAGCTCTTGACCATTGCATAAAAAAGATACAGCTTGCTGCAGGTATTGCTTCTGGAGAGTTACAGTTTTATTAATTTGATAACACCACAATAATAACGCTTTCACTTTTCACCTGTTTTGAATATTAAAGTTTGTTACAATTTTTTTTTTAACATTATTAATATTTTAAAATTAATTAAAAAGTTTATTATAAGTTACATACATTGTTATATGTATTATTAATATATAAATAAGTTAAATATATTATTATAAGTTACATATATTGTGTTTTTCTATTCTACTCAAAAAAAATTACTGCAAGTGTTGTGACTTGCCAAAAAAGTTACTGCAGTGTTGTGGCTTGCAAAAACACACAGCAAGTGTTGTGGCTCGCCAAAAACATATTACAAGTATTGTGACTTGTTAAAATTTTTTGATAGATTCTGGCTTAACTTCACCTAGCCTAAAAAAGAGTAAAAAACTAAATAAATTTTTTGAAATTTCTTTCAAAAAAATTATTTAATTTTTTACTCTTTTTTAGGTTGGAGGGGAAAAGGGAGGAGGGAGGAGGATGGAGAGGTGTAAGCGCAAAAAACCCCCTCCAAGATATACACTAATACTAGAGATAGAAATCGAACCTTTTTTTAAAGTTCGGGTCCGGTTTGATTAAATCTAATGTTCGATTCGATCTTTAGCGCAGTTTGGGTTTGGTTCGGTAACAATTAAAGTTCGGGTCGGTTCAATATTAACCCAATGGTTTTTTTATTAGTTTAATTCACAATGATTCACATTCACAATGATAAAACACAAATAAATTAAAGTAATATTAATGGGTATGACTACAAATTGAAATTTAATCAAACATTTAAATCTACTAGAACCTTTATTTTTAGATCAATTTTGGAGCAAATAATTGTGAATGTTGTCTTGATGCATTATAACTAAGAGTAGAATTAATACCCAACTTTGGTTTTAGGTTCAGATTGTTATTTTTTCTATATTAATACAACATGAAAACTTCAATTCAAAAACTTGCAGAGAGCGGAGAGAATCAGCTCAGGAACTTTTTAGGAAACAGATTTGGTCCTTTTAGTACTTTACCTCATAAATTTGGCGCATGCGCAATAAATTTGATGATTTTTTAAACTTTACTTATAATTATTTTTTACATTATGACCATGCACAAAATAACTTTTATTATTATATTATTTAAAGAAATCAGTTAAATATATTTTTAGTAGTAGAAAAGTATTGTAGTTACCGTAGTTATTATTTTAGAAGTACAGTAGTTATTATAATGCAAATTATTTTAAATAATTTGCAATGCTTTGACAACTGCAACTTCAAAAGTTTAAAAAACAAAACGCTGCAATTAAAGAGTGTAAAACATAAAAGCAGTACCTTTCTAAAAACAGATAACGGTAGCTTAAGTAGCAAACTTTAAAAAAAAAGTCCATTTTTATGTTAAAGTGGATTGTGGGAGGGGGGGGGGGGAGCACACGTCCCTCTCATAAATTAATGTAAAACCTTTTATATATGTAAAAACTTGTATAACATAAATTTTTTATTGTAAACTAAATTTACTTATGTTAGTAATGACAAAAATATGTGTAAAAAAAATAACAATTTTTTGATACTTGTGTGTTAAGTCATCACCACCATACCCACCTCTAACTCTAACATGTATTTATTATATAGGTTAATAGTCTGATATAAAATTATAATTATCACTTTTTGTGATTTAATATCTTTAATTTTTCTTCAAAAACACTTTTTATGAAAAAATGTTCAGTTTTATACAAGTGAGGTGGTGGTTTGACGCCCCCTCTATACACCCTATACGCCCGGTGGTTAAAGTTTAACATAAATTTGTAGCCCACTCTTACACCTATCTTTTAGTACCAAGATATTTGTATTTGATAAAAATGGACAAAGTTATGACAAGTTAAGCGAAGAAAAACATAACTTTGACAACAGTTTCTTCAAAAAATCCATATATCGAGAAATCGGTACTTAAACCGTCATAACTTTTGAACAAATGGTTCAATTTTGATAATTTTTTCACCATTAAAATATTGTATTGATCTTTTTTATAATTATACATAACAGTATAGTATTCAAACGGTTTGAAATTTTTATTTACATTACTAGTGGTGGTATTTACTTTTATTTTATAATACAGGCAAGTTGTAAGAACATATTTTTCTATTAAGGAAAAAAAGGATCATTATTTTTGAATTTTACCATTGATGGTTTACCTTTATTTAAATTTCTAGTAAGTAATTGTGGCCAATATTGATAAGTGTGACCAGTATCAACTTGCTATGATTAATTTAATTGTTTAATTGTTGGCATTAATTGTTATGAAACCAAGCCTGTTTCAGTAACTGAATACTAATTTTGCTTTTGAGTTTAGACAACTAATACAAAATGGTTTTTTATTCAATAAAAAACATAAATCCAACTGTCAAGTCTCTCTCGTGTGCGATATTCCAGCTAGATCGTTTTTGAAATCGTATCGTATAATTGTTACAACTTTTGTGAAAAGTGCTCCGTTTATGGAACTTATGAAGGAAGAGTTGTGTTTAATAAGGAAATTATTTTCCTACCTAACTCTTATATAAATCAACTGTTACGACTGGTTTAATTTTTTAAATTAAACTCTTTTGTTGGTGATTTATCCTACTCTTTTAAAATTTAAAGCTTCTAAAAAAAAAAAAATCAGACAAAAAAATTAAGACATTGAATGTACCAGACATGGCAAAATAAGCTTTAAAATATCCTTTAAAAGGTAGATGTAAATGATTTCTCTATTTTATTTATCATTCAATAAAAATTCTAAATAAATAATTTTAATTAAGGTAAAAAAAATGAATTAAAAAAATTTAAATAAAAAAAATATAACAATAAAAAAAAAAAATTAAAATCATTTTTATTATTTTAGTGCAGCTGGCTATCATAAAAATATATGATATTTTTATGATAGCCAGCTATCATAAAAATATCATATATTTTTATGATAGCGGTATGAGCTACAAAAAAATAGCGAGACACAAACTTGTTATGCATCTGGAAAACCTTTTACAGATGAATTATTCAAAATGGCGCCATTGGCCATTTTGAATGTATTTAAATAGTCATATCATAATAGTAGTGATATCCACTTCAAATAAACGTGAATTTGTTCTAAGAAAAAAGTTACATAAAACTGACTGAAATCAATGTTTTGAAATTTCAAGATGGCTGCCATCGGCCATATTGAAAGTTTTTAAATGGTCATAACTTTAGGACCTGTGGTGATACCCGCTTCAAATAAATGCCGTTTTGTTCGATGATATAACAATAAACTCATAATTATATGGAAATAATTAAGTAATAATACATTTAAGTTCATGATACATACATACTTCGTTAATGAAATTGTTTAATGTTCTTGGTACTTGACGATAAAAAGTCTACTGACAATGAAATCGTTCACTTGTCATTAGCAACGACCAAGTATAATCGATAAAAAATAAAGCATCAGGATTCCAAGGTTCTTGAAATTGTTCAGTTAATGACAGGCACCTGTTGAAACATAAATCACTAAATAAAGGTTGTTCTATGGCTTTGTTTATCATCACATTATAATAATGTCACATTTATTACCTACATACTCACTGTATTCAAGCAATGCACTTCAAGTAAGTTGCAGTATATACTAAATGAAATCATTCGAAAGATAACAGTGATAAAGGACTATGACAATGTCAGTGGGTAAAGAAGGAGTTGACAATAGGCACAGAAAACATCTTAAAATAATGCGGTCTCGGTATCGTTAACAATTATGGAATAACAATACACTGGAATGTTGATCAAACAATTACATAATTCATCATTTTTATATAGAAATTATAAGTCTCAAAACTTGTAAGATGTGTTAAAATTAAGAATTAAAAAGTAAGCAAGCATTCGGCGCTAATAGAACATAAACGAACTTCTTTAGTGTAATGGTAAAGGGAATTGATAAAGTGTAATAGCAGTATTGTAAACAGAATAACATAATAAGAGTATTAACAAAATTTACAAAGGAAGATGGTACACAATCACGAGATCCAAAGTTGCCAATAATTGAACCGCTGAATTTGGGAAACTCTCTAAACATATCTTTACGGAGAAAACCAGGTGCCCGAGCAATGCAAATGCCTCCGACATATCGTTGAACTCACAAGCATCACGTATGGCATTACCCACATCTGGTTCAAAGCTTAAGATGACTTTTCTACCACACTTGTCTTCCCTCAAACCAGGTACTAAGGAAATTAAATTGTCTTTCAGTCTAGTTCGGTTGATAGACTCAGACTGAACTTCAAGTCTCAACATACGATCTGCACAAAGTTTAGTGATATTAGACAGCTTAAAAACAGGGGCTGATGTACCATATATAAACATCTCTTCCATGTAACTAACCAATTTTGCAATGACAGACCCACGAGTCAATTGATAGAGATTGTGTTCATGATTGCTAAAGGAGCGCTCATGACTGGGCCCTATTGAGAAATCCCCTGTAACAGTCTTTATGATATTTGACTTCGAGTGCTATGAAATCTTGGTTTGCTATTTTGTTAAGCAACTTTGTGTCCTGCATTTTTATGGCTGGAGCACACACTTCTGGATCAATTTCTTTTTTGCTTGCCTGTCACAGATTCACCATCACAAAACAAAGAACAACTTTTTATGTCAACTGCTTCACATGAGGATCGCATGCACCTAGCAGAGCTCTGAGCGATTTCAGAATCATCTTGCACATTTTAGTTTCTCTCAATGATTCTCTGCAGTTTCTGAGAGTCGTACTTGTTTCGGCAAAGCTTGTGGTACTTCATCTTTTTGACAATTAATGCGTGCAAAAACTCCTTTCCATCACTTATTTTATCCAAGCGAATAGATGGTGGCAAACCCCCATGATTATCGAACTCGGTCAAGTTTGCACTTAGATTTTATAAACTGCCTCTGTGGGAATTATAAAAGGTTCGGTGAAACACGCTGACACAAAATGCACAATTCCCAAATGATATCACGCAAAGGAACAAGTACCTACGGAAATTGTGTGACATCAACAAGTTCTACTTTTCTTCTTTTACTGGTAGACATAATTGTTAATAAAGCTGAATGAAATGAAAAGCGCATCACAAAATAGGCGTACAGAGTAATACAACATACAGAGCAATTAAACATTGCCTAGTTTTATGTAAAATACAACTAAGCAATGATCAGAAAATTACAAAATCGCATGAAATTGGTGATATTTCAAGAGTGTTAGGGCACCGCAAGACCAACAAATTTATGAGCTCTGCTTTTTTGTTTTCACTTATGCTTCTATGGAGCAACTATTCCACCCCCTGCCATATATAGATTTGCAATTTTTTTTTTTACAATACTTTCAACCCACCTTAATATATATATATATATATATATATATATATATATATATATATATATATATATATATATATATATATATATATATATATATATATATATATATATATATATATATATATATATATTTATATATATATATATATATATATATATATATATATATATATATATATATACACATGTATATATATATATATATATATATATATATATATATATATATACATATATATATATATATATTTATATATATATATATATATATATATATTTATATTTATATATGTAAATTAGTACAAAACACTTATCTAACTTTTATCTTCTACTTTAAGTTTCACCATTGCTAAATCATCAGGAAGAGTTCAGAAGAGAGGAGGTGGTTTTTACTAATTTATTATTGCTCTGTTCTTTAAGAACATTGAGCACTCTATTTGTAATTTGTAAAATACACGAAAATAATTTACATATATATATATATATATATATATATATATATATATATATATATATATATATATATATATATATATATATATATATATATATATATATATATATATATATATATATATATATATATATATATATATATATATATATATATATATATATTTATTTATTGAATGTGATTTATACAAATGTTTATTGAACTTTAACAGGCCATTTTGAAAATAATTTTTATTTTTATTATTAATAGCGAATTGGAGCAATATGGACAATCGCTATTATATATATATATATATATATATATATATATATATATATATATATATATATATATATATATATATATATATATATATATATATATATATATATATATATATATAAGCTACAACACAAAATTATATGTATATGAACCCTAAAATCAAAACTCAATCACACATGATAACCTCATATACATGACATACAATTCTATATCTACATTACAACCATATACTATCTATTAAAAGAAAATATTATCTAAATAAGAATGAGTTAAAACAAAGATAGTTTATCTAATAAAAAAACAAAAAGAAGAAAATAAAATTTATTTTTTTTATTTCTATTTAGTTTATTTATTGACTCTATTTTTATTTATTTATTAAATAAACATTAATGGAAGAGCGAAAGCAGTTTTTTAAGAGAGATGGATTTATCTTGTCAATTCTGTCAGCTTTGTTTTGATTAGGATTATTTAGCCTTTCAAGAACATATTCAAGAATATATCTTCACACTGGAGTTCTTCAGAAGGTAATTCAAAGTTGGTATCATTGCTTCTTGCTTTAAAAAATGGACTTGTAAATGCACTTTTTATTTTCTTTGACAAAAACGTTTTAAAAATTTATATTTAGTAGATCAGCAACTTTTTGTTGATTCTGGGTTATATCATCGCTTGGTTGTTGCAGGTTCTTTTTTATAGTCTTTTACATATTGTCGTAAATTCATATATCTTTATAAAACTTTTGGGTTCGTTTTAGCTTCTTTCACAATTATTGATTCATATTTTCGTGTTGCTTTAGAAATTTCAAATGAAACTTATTTTGATAATTGTTAATATTGGTTATAAAGATTTGAATTTTTCTATTTACTAGAACAAATTCTGTATCTTAAATTCTGTTTTTCTCAAATGATGAGATAAGTTCTTTGTTCAGATACAGCTTCTTTGACAATGAATTTATGGTGTTTATAGAAACGTATGAGTTACACGCTTCTTTAGTACAATGAATGAAATTATCTTAGATTTCTTGATCATTCGTGGTATGAAAACACTGAATCCAATCGACACTTGTAAGAAAATCATTAATGCTATTGTAATCTGCTTTTCCATGAAAAAATTTATTTTCTGTATTTTTATTTTTTGTTTTATTTTTAAGAATAAAACACATTATCAAACGATCCCTAAATAAGTTTCATAAAACAATTTTACTATCAATGGAACTTAGATTTGCTGACTGAGTAGTTAATATTAAATCTAAAATATATACAGAAGATTAATTAGTTGTTTGAAATGTTTACATTGTTGATATAGGTAATTGTCATTTATTATTTTATTAAAAGCATCCTCAATTTCTGACGATTCTTTAATCAAATTTATTGAACCATTGGACCAACTTATCCCAGGAAATTTAAAATCACCAACTATGATTCAATCTTCATAAACTTTTTGGTGAACATATTCTTTTGCAGTTCTAAATACATAATTAATATTTATCATATCCTATACATCTAAAAAAGATATTTATCATTGTCAAACTGGATAATAGCCCAGGCATGCTTTATTTGGCTCAATGTGAAACCGCTATCGTTAAATTTGTATGAAGTAACGGGTGATGCATAAGTTATTGGGCAAAATAAAAACGTCAATATTTATTTATAAATGAGAAAAAAAAAACTATTATTATACTTTTTATAAATAAAGTATTTATCTTTTAATAAAATTAAGTTGTTTTTAAATGAAAAAACACCACCATCTGCAATTGATCTCAATTTTGCTCTGACACCTTTCATAAGCGACTGTAAAAAATTTAAGTCAATTTCTTGTAGTTTTACTTTAATTCGATCAATCAAAACTTGCTCTGTTGAAGCTTGCCGATTTCCCTCAAAAACTATCTGTGCCAAATGTCTTCAAAAGTTTTTAATTGGTTTTGCTTTAGGTACATTTGAGCGACTGGATTCTTTGTTAGCGTAATATACATATTAGTCCATCCAATTTATATAATCTTTAGAATAATGTGAACTTGCTATATCTGGCCAAAATATATAGTTAAAGTCTCCATGATACTTGCGAATAAATGGAAGAAGTCGTTTTTTCTAAACATTCATCAATATAAATTAATGAACTAATCGCTACAGCCTTGGAAGTGCCAAACAATGGCTCGGACATACCACAGTCAGATATGGCTATACTCATTAATAATATTTTTGAAAATTTCTCTTTTCTTATAAAACGAACACTTTCTGGGCATGACTTTTTTGTTGTTTGTGTTGTATACAGAATTTCCAGCCATGTTGTCCCCTGCAAAATAAAAGTATTTTTCGTCATCGATGACTAGAAGCGATTTTGTGTTATAGAGTTAGTTAACTGTTTCTTTTCTTTGCTTTTAATTGTTGTTCTATTGTGTATTTTGGAGTCTATTCACGTTTTCTATATTTAATATATTTTTTTTCTTAACTGACAATCAATTGTTGATTGATTTACACCTAATTTAAAACCTATTTTTCTCTAAATGACCCCTTTTTGATTGTTGACGAGTCTCGTTAATTCGGCTTTTTTCTCTAGTGCAGAATGTTGAACAACCAGGGTGCTTTTTATGAGAAAAGAATTGAACAGTTTCAAGTCTTTTTAAATTATTATATATTGTACTTCGAGCAAATCCTTCCTTTTCAAAATGATTTATGATTTTTTTTTTTTTATATTAGGTTTATTTACAAAAAACATTTTGAGTCGCTTTCGAAAAGATTCTCGTTCAGCATTTAACCTCATTTTGAATAATTGTGTTTCAAGTAATAAAGTTTGTATTTTATAGGACGTTTATACCTACGCATAAAACCACAAAAATAAGTTATTATGCTCGAATAATTAAATTCAGATTTGTCCGATAACTTTAGCATCGACAGTTAATTATGCTGTCAATATAAATATATTCACCTCCACCTTGTACCACGTTGTGCCGTTTCCATATCAGTTATTACTTTCGCCTCTCAATCCTAATCTTGTGAGATCTTGTGGAAGTTTACATTGTAATCAGAATTTATTTATATGCTTCGCTTCATTTTTCGCAGTTTCCTTACTTTCATCAACAAGTATATCATCAATGTAGTTACCACATGCTTTCTTCACTATTAGATTTACATTGAGCACATTCCGGAGAATTGTAGTCATTATTGTTATTATAATATATATTTATTTGAAGGTAATATATCTATTATTTAAATAATGTATATTAATTTGGAGGTAGGCTTTTTTAAGATCAAGAATTTTTGTATTTTTTGTTTTTCTCCAAGGACGCAGTTTTTCTTGACAAACGTCCGCATTTGGTGTGTGGGTGTGTACATCTCCAACTGGATGTACCATTGTGTCTTGCACTCCGCACATAAGCGGTATCATTACTTTAGGTGGTCACAATGTTAGTTCGTTATATTGTCCAAAAAATGGCAAAAAAAGTTGATTTATTCACTTATTTCTCAAGGTGTTTATTCTGCTGGAAAAACTGGAAAAAAGGCTGTTTTTAAAAACATTCTTGGAAAACTAGAAAAATACTGCGTTAAGCACCATTGATGCTAAAATTACTGGAATTTTTTTTGTAATTTTTGTTCAGTAGCTTAATTTGTGTTTAGTTATTGGTTTTTTAAGGTTATTTTAAATCTTACTAACAATATTTATACTTTTTGAAGTTTTATATTTTTAATTTAGTTAAATTTAGTTAAGTTACGCATCACAGACGATTTAAAAATAACTTTTTGAGCGATGATAGTTTTGAAAAAAGATCTTAAAGATTTAAAGATACTAAAGCAAGAGGTGTGGTTTGTAACAAGTTAATTGAATTCTTTTCAAGTCGGCTCTAAACTATTTTTCATTCATGCATCGTTTTTAATTTATAATGTAATGAGAATATGAAAACAAAAAAACAGTTGCATTTTGTTATATTGGTTTTTATTTTTTGCATTTATGTGCAATGTGTGAGCAATAAGTTAAGACTTTTTAACGTTTTATTTTTTAAATCTTTTTTATAAATATTGTATCCTTTGGAATTTTCAAAATATTTTTTTTAGCCTGCGAACAAAAATTGTCATAATTTGAGTTAGCTATTTTAAAAGTTTTTTTTTTTTTTGCAAGTAGATTAAAGATTTTGCAAGATTTTTTAACACTTTATTTTTTAAAATCTTCTTTATAATTATTGTATCTATTAGAATTTTCAAAAATATTTTTTTTACTGCGCAAAAAAAATTGTAATGATTTTAATTGTTATTTTATAATTTTTTTTTTTCATGTAGATAAAAGATTAAAATAAGTTACAACAAATGTGTAGT